>NW_027195056.1:267500-485000 GCF_038502225.1 Cherax quadricarinatus
GGAACAAGATGGGAGCGAGTACTGTGCCTTGTGGAACAGAGCTTTTCACCGTAGCTGCCTCGGACCTTACTCTGTTTACTATTACTCTTTGTGTTCTATTTGTCAGGAAGTTATAGATTCATCTACCAACTTTTCCCATTATTCCTTTATCACACATTTTGTATGCAATTACACCATAGTTGCACTTGTCAGTTCCCTTCTACAGTCACTTCTCTTATAAAGTTCCTTTATAGACAGTTATTTGGTTATCCTTTAGTTTTCCTCCAGTTATCCTCCAGTTATTCATCAGTTTCTTGGAAAATAGATTGTCAACTATCACACATTACTGCCAATTAACAAGTCAAAAGTCTATCACTTTAATAAAAAAAATAGTTATTGAGTGAGTGATGGTGAAGGTGTCTTCTTCTAGTATAAAGGTGATTTACATTGACAGGAGCGGCCAAAAAGAACCCTGACTCACCCTTCGCCGAGCTGCAACAACAACAATCAACAACCAGTTATGCCTTAAAACTACCACAACAACCACAGCAACAGCAACAACCACAACAACTACAACCATCCAAGCAGCAACAAAAGCAGTCATATTTTAAGAATGGTATGTTGAACCCTGTTGAGGGTCTCTTATTGACACCAGGGTCTCTTAGTTATTGTCATCAGGGTCCCTTGTTGACACCCGAGTCCCTTATTGACACCAGGGTCTCTTAGTTATTGTCATCAGGGTCCCTTGTTGACACCCGAGTCCCTTATTGACACCAGGGTCCCTTAGTTATTGTCATCAGGGTCCCTTGTTGACACCCGAGTCCCTTATTGATACCAGGGTCCCTTAGTTATTGTCACCAGGGTCCCTTGTTGACACCCGAGTCCCTTAGCTGTTGATACCATGGTCCTTTAGTTATTGACACCATAGGGTCCCTCACATAGATCTGTGTTATTAACACCAGGGTATTATTCAGGGTATTGTTGAAAAAATGTGAATAAAAACGGTTCATTAAATTAATGTCAGTGGGGGATTTATTCTGGAACCAGACGTGTATTAGTCCTGATGAATCAGAGTAACCTGGCAGGAGTGAGGTGGGGTGTTTGTAGGACTCCAGAGGAGCTGTGAAGGCAGAAGGTTAGTGTTTGGTATTTGATATTTGAGCAGGAATTTTTTTTTGGGGGGAGTGGGTAAGTTTTATGCCATAGGCTGTTTTATTGTATTTGTTTATAGTCTTACAACATTACCTTTAAGGTCGTAGTGTGGTGGGCCTATTTGGGAGAGTACAGATGAAGTGTTTGTGCCTGCAGGCTAAGAGGCCGGCAGATGACTGGGGGTGTCATGGTGCCCCACTGTCTTCATATGTTTTAGTTTAAACAGCTAGTAGCAGTGTGCTAGTGAGTTATTGTGTAGTATATAGAGGGTAGGTTGTACGTTGAAAATCCAACCTCTCCTCACTTAATCATAGAGTTCCGTTCCTAAGAGTAGGTCGGTAAACTAATTGGTCGCTAAGCAAGGAGCATACTATAATGGTGGTGGGTTTGTGTCAACCATCTTTAGATATTGTTTTAATGTCACCTTTTCACCATTTATATCATTTTTAGTATGCTTTTTAAATGCTTATGTATTAGTGGCTGTATAATGTAATAAACAGAATTAAGAAATCAGCTCTAATATACATTATTTAGGCCTGCAATTAGGGAGCATTGAAAAAATACAAATTTTAAAGAAGCAAGCTGCACTTTTTAGGCATTATTTGTATGGTCACAACAAACTTCTGTGCAAAATTTCAGACCATTTCATGGCCATTTACTCTGCAGCCTCGCGATCGGCTTTTCGTCAAATTATGCACCATTGAAAGCAATTAGTTATAATTTATTGGTTGTCAGGATAATAATCAAGTGTACATGGTTTATATCATTTTTGGATGTAAAGATTGTATAATCAAATGTACATGGATTATATCAGTCATCAGCTATTTAATTTTAAATCATTGCAAGTTATAAGTGAAGTCTTTCTTGGTGCAGAACTTGGACATCACTTTCCTGGAAAATATTCTTTGCCTGATATATCCATCTCTTGCCTTCTGTCCAGTCACTTCAGTGCAAGCTTCAATCATCAGTTTTATCCCTCTCTCAACAGCTTGAGTGTTGTCTGGCCACTTGGGAACCTCCAGTGGAGTCTCAATGATTTTCAGAGCCTGTTGTTTTGATAGAGAAGCAATGAAAGAAGGCTCAGTTTTGAGTTCAGTTTTCCAGTCGATCATGGAATGATAGTTCTTTGCTTGCCACTTTAGTTTGGGAATCACTACTTTTCTTGAGTTGACAATAAGAGTCACATTGTCATTATCTTCATCGTCACTGTCATCCTCATCATCAGTGTAGATTAATAAGTACTCATCAACAGCATCAGCAATATCTTCTCCATCCTCATCAGAACTTTCTTCTGTCTGATGATTCTCTTCTCTAATTTTTCTTATCATTCAGACAGCTTTGTCTCTCACAGTGGAGGTTTTCTTGCCATCAAAATACAGTGATGTGATATTTTCCAAGTTTGCTAGCTCATTTTCTTGCCTCTCCATTCGGTATGTGTGTCTGGCATCTCGTAACTTCTGTGGTTCAATAACTTGACTTTTGTTGTCCTTGGTGATAATGCCATAGTCCATTAAGGTGGTGGTAGCAATGGCAGCTCCAGCATAATCACTGATCAAGTATCAGTCACATGTGGCTGCCAGTGTGGGAATCTTGTTCTGTTCTGCTGTGAGCTGCTGGCAGTCAGACCACTCAAGACATAGTCAGCATCAGTATTGACAGAAGTGCTATCTCTGGCATCATTTGAATTATCATCAAAATCAGAAATTTCTCCAGCTGCCGGTTCACTCTGTCTTTCCTCCGGCTGCTTCCTGGCTCTGGCTGTATCCTGCTCCTCTTTTACCATCGCTATCCCACATCCTCGTTATTGTCGTGTCAACACAGCCAATTTTCATCTTCCTATCACTTCTCTGGTCAAGGAGGAACTTTACCTCACGTTTAGGAACTTTCACATCACAATTACAGGCCAGGTGGTATCCGTCACACTCCTTTATTTTGCACCCTACATCTTGACAAGAGGCAGCAGGATAGAAACAACTACATATATCAAACAACTCGTTCATTTCTTCCTGATATGTAGCTTTTTTGGAGGCATTTGTTCTTATTAAGTTCTATTCCTCTACTGTACAATTTTCTCAAACTTTCCTCAATAGTTTTCTGGCTGAGAATAGGAGTAGTCTTTCTGTCTCCAATTGATTTCTCCAATAGATCAGAACAATCCTTAGCTGCTATCTTGATAATCACTGAAACATCAGTAAACTTTCCTTCGTCACAGTTATACTGCCAGAAGTTCCTTAACATATCACCTTTGTACAGAAGTTAGTTCAGTGGAAGAACACTGTCATGGCCAAACAATGCATGTTCTGTGGCTTTCCTCGTTGACATTGTAGCATCTCAGTAGTAAAGTATATAAGTAATCATAGTATCTGAAAAGAGAGAAAGTTAGTTAATGTTTATAAATACTGCAGAGTACATAGATACAGTACATAAAACACTGCACTGCGCTACTCAGTAATACAGACATATTCCAAAATTTCAATCGTAAATGCTGCAGGCTAAACCTCAGCCAGTCAACTTCATATTTGGCACTGAATCTAAGATGTATATAAGGAACATTCCCTGAAGAGTGCAGCTTTGGCCAAAATTTCAATGCTCCCTAGTCTGTATGCTGGTCAGAGAGCAGGTCGTGAATCCCAGCGGTCGTTAAACGAGCATGTCGCTAAGTGAGGAGAGGCTGTAGTATACCCTTATATTATACTTTTGTACATGTTAAGTTTTGTACCCTTCCTGATAATAATAACAAATATTGACCATTTATTTAACACTTAAATGTGAAAGAACAAGCTTGGCCCTAGGTTGATGTATTTTGTTTAATATTTCAAATGCCCCTAGACAAGGCTGTTACCCCTAGGCGTCAGGATATATTTACATAATGTAATACATTACAAAAGTCCCTCACATAGTTCTACCTGATGAGCTCAGCTCACTCGGATAATCTGTGAGTGGTAAATATTGTCCTAGACATGAGAGAATATTGTGTGTGTGTGTGTGGTGAGTGTGCACCGTATAATATAAATCCTGCCCAAAAGTTCCGACCGGGGGGGGGGGATTTTAACATGATAAGACCACCTATGACTATCATAGAGGATCAAAAAAGGGGTACTTTTCTGAATTGGTTGACAGCACAGATTTCCAGCAGCTGCACCCTGGAAATCTTCAATCAGCTGTGTCCCACAGGGGCTGTGGATGATGAGTAACCAAGGTTAAAACTTCACCCTAAGAATATATATTCCAGTATAGCAGATGACCTGGAATATAGTGGATTACTCATACCTGTTATTGGGCGATCCCCCTTGTTTCACAGTGTCTTCTGGTCAACCCAGTTAAATCCCCATATCTACCTATTAGCTGCAGCTAAACTAGTTGAATATGAGTTTGATAGGACTCCCCTGGGTGTGTGTATTGGACCCTTGATAATCTTGACACCAGCATTGATGGTTTTAACTAAGTCAGGTTGAAACCGCTCCATGTTCGATTGATGTTGAATGGCAGAGACACTCGGGAATGTTTGTTTCATTAGTGTTTTTGATCACTCACAACATGCCAGTACACTCCACTACCATCACCCGCTCGTGAGTTCACCAGTTACATTTGTGGAAACTGCCCACGGTAGGGAGAGAATTAGTAACACTATATCTTTACTTCAGTTCTCCCTGTGATTATTTGAGAGAACAACACACAAAATGCATGTTGACACTAGATACACTCGTGATCACGGTTCTTGTTCTTGCAAGAATTCGTGAACACGAGATAACCCGAACAGCCTACACTGTCTCTGTTTCACAGTACAGTGGACCCCCGGTTAACGATATTTTTTCACTCCAGAAGTATGTTCAGGTGCCAGTACTGACCGAATTTGTTCCCATAAGAAATATTGTGAAGTAGATTAGTCCATTTCAGACCCCCAAACATACACGTACAAACGCACTTACATAAATACACTTACATAATTGGTCGCATTCGGAGGTAATCGTTATGCGGGGGTCCACTGTATTATAGTCCACGGACCTGGCACACGTTCACTGGTTGAAGACTTATAGCAGTCTGAGGCCCACAGCTCTGCATGTCCCTCCACCAAGAAGGATTCTGCTGACATATGGTCTAGACTACTCAATGCCAGTTTTGCAACGGGATAAAAATAAGGATTACTGTTTCCCTTAATTGCAGTTGCTTGCTGTACGGAAACACACCCCAAAGTTCATCATCAAATTGGGCACAATTTATTTTGGATTTTTAATGGTGTGAGGAACCAGCAGTTTCCCGAAACTCATTTTTGTATATAGAATTGAGCATATACTCTCCTAAGGAGGTGTGTCTCATGATGCCTTATGCTCTAACGCGTTTCTGATTGAACACGTGTATGCTAAGTTGTCTCATATCGAGATGTGAGAACCAGGAAGTTAGGTCATTTGCGTCCCCCCTTTGAGAGGGCTACCCTCTTTTTTGAGAGAAAGGGGGATAACACCTATCCCCTTCAAAACTGGAGAATTTCCTCCACACCGACTGTCTCTTTGGTCTAATTTAGCAAATTTAAGGTGTTTCATAGGATGGTTTTATTGGCTGTTTCTTGATGTCACTTGATAGAATGGAAGACATGCTACTTAAATAGCGATGATTTTGGTTGATTTAAAGACGGAGAGTAGCTTTAAACTCGGCTCAAAGTAGCGAAAATATGCAATATATTTGCTGATATTCCAGAGGACAGGTAAGGTAGCCCCTACAACTCCCAGTTTGGTTTATGGGTTTTTAATAGATCTGGTTCAATTATTGGGACTCTGTAAACCATGAACAATCATTCCTGATTATATACTACAGTGGACCCCCGCTTAATGATCACCTCGCAATGCGACCAATTATGTAAGTGTATTTATGTAAGTGCGTTTGTACGTGTATGTTTGGGGGTCTGAAATGGACTAATCTACTTCACAATATTCCTTATGGGAACAAATTCGGTCAGTACTGGCACCTGAACATACTTCTGGAATGAAAAAATATCTTTAACCGGGGGTCCACTGTATTATTATTTTTGTGTGAATAAGAATTCAAAATGTCAGCCAAGTGTTATATAGGAGAGACCTGGAGACGTGACTAATGTACATAGGAAATGTTTTAGTGCCAGCAGTGTTTACATTGTTTATTTTCAATTCTGTGTTTAACCCTGTCACTGTCGGTCCCATAATACTACACCAAAATTCTAGCGCCTTCAAATCTAGCGGGAGAAAGCTGATGGGCCTACATGTGAGAGAATTCATCTGTCTGGTCAGTGTGTGCAATATAAAAAAAATCCTGTATCACACAGTGCATAATGAGAAAAAAATCTCCAACCATGTTTTTGGTTTAAAACGCCGACTTTGAGGTGTATTTTCGTATGGTATTTATGGTTGTATTCTTATTTTCTTGGTCTCATTTGATAGAATGGAAGATATATTATAGAAATAGAGATGATTTTGATTGGTTTCACGATGAAAAGTACAGTGGACCCCTGCCCAACGGCGGCATCAAGTAACAGCAGATTCGTTTAATGGTGCTCTTTGGCGTAAAAAAAATGGCTTTACCAACGGTGAAAAACTCATCTAATGGCATTCGTCCCGAACGTGTCCATGTGGCTGGAGTGGGCCCAGCCACTCCAAGATTCAGTGTGCCATTGTTTACAAGCCGTTGCGGTCGATTCCACGTGTACCTGCAATATATTTTGTGTTATTCCAGTGTTTTTAGTGCTTGTAACTGCTAAATAAGCCACCATGGGTCCCAAGAAAGCTTCTAGTGCCAACCCTGTGGTAAAAAGGGTGAGAATTATGATGGAAATGAAGAAAGAGATTATTGAAAAATACGAGAGTGGAGTGCGTGTGGCTGAGTTGGAAAGGCAATAAAACAAATCACATTCAACCATCAGTACTATCTTGGCAAACAGACAGACAATCAAGGAAGCTGTTGCTGTGAAAGATTCAAGTATATTTTCAAAACGGGGACCACAAATAATTGAAGAGGTAGAGAGACTGTTATTGGTATGGATAAACGAAAAACAATTATCAGGAGATAGTGTTTCTCAGTCAATAATATGTGAAAAGGTAAGGCAGTTGCATGATGATCTCATTAAGAAAATGCCTCAAAATAGTGCTGCTGCTGATGAATTTAAGGCCAGCAAAGGCTGGTTTGAGAGATTTAAGATTTGTAGTGGCATACACAGTGTGGTAAGGCAAGGTGAGGCAGGTAGTTCAGACAAAAATGTGGCTGAAAAATATGTGAAGGACTTTAAGGAATACATAGAGACTGAAAACCTAAAACCTGAACAAGTGTTTAATTGTGATGAAACAGGCCTGTTTTGGAAGAAAAGGCCAAACAGGACCTACATTACTCAGGAGGAAAAGGCACTCCCAGGACAAAAGCCTATGAAAGACAGGCTGACATTAATGTCGTGTAGTAATACTAGTGGTGATTGCAAAGTGAATCCTTTATTGGTGTATCACTCTGAAACTCCCAGAGTGTTCAGAAAAAAACAATATCGTCAAGGGTAATTTGTGTGAGCTGTGGAGATCAAACAGTAAGGCACAGGTCACTAGGGTATTTTTCTTGGACTGGTTTTATGGTGTGTTTGGCCCCACTGTGGCAAAACACCTCCAGAAAAAGAAATAGCCACTTAAGTGCCTCCTGGTAATGGACAATGCTCCTGCTCATCCTCACGACTTGCAAGAGGAAATTGCAGGGGAGTTTAGCTTCGTTAAGGTGAAGTTTTTGCCTCCTAATACAATTCCTCTCCTCCAGCCCATGGACCAGCAGGTCATTTCAAACTTCAAAAAACTACACAAAAGCAGTGTTGCAAAAGTGCTTTGAAGTGACCTCAGACACTCAGTCAGAGATTTTGGAAAGATCACTTCAATATCCTCAGTTGTGTAAAGCTTATAGGTAAGGCTTGGGAGTGAGTGACTAAGAGGACCTTGAACTCTGCTTGGAGGAAACTGTGGCCAGAATGTGTACAAGAGAGGGATTTTGAAGGGTCTGGGGCTAAGCCTCAGGAGGCTATGCCAGTAGTGGAAGCTATTGTGTCATTGAGGAAGTCCTTGGGGTTCGAGGTTTGTGGCGAGAGTGTGGAAGAGTTGGTGCAGAACGACGAGGAGAATTAACCACTACAGACCTGCAAGAGCTTCAGGAGCAACAGCAACAGATCACATCTCAGGAATGTTCTTCAGAGCAGAATGAAGAGAGACGGAGGAAGATGACTTCATCAAGGATTAGGGAAATGTGTTCAATGTTTACAAAGGTGCAAGCATTTATAGAAGAATTTTATCCTGTCACTGAAGTTGCAAGCTGCACTGGCAACATGTACAATGACACTTGTGTCCCATTTTAGGGACATCCTAAGGGCATGTGAGAAACAGAGCTCTCTGGACAGATTTATGGTGTGACAGGGGTCCAGTGACTCTCAAGCTGGTCCTAGTGGCATTAAAAAACCAAGAAGGAGGTAACCCCACCAAAGGGCTTATTACCTCAAGTCTTTATGGAAGAGGATTCCCCTTCCAAACAATAGAACACCTGCATCATCTTCCTTCCTACCATCTCATCACTCATCAACAACTCCAAAATAAAGGTAAGTGGCATTTAATTATTGTTTATTTTGCATGTCCCATTTATTTTTGTGCAG
Source organism: Cherax quadricarinatus (assembly GCF_038502225.1). NCBI lineage: Eukaryota > Metazoa > Arthropoda > Malacostraca > Decapoda > Parastacidae > Cherax > Cherax quadricarinatus. The sequence continues at coordinate 276,268 of NW_027195056.1, forward strand.
GGAAATGTATATTTCATGTAAAAAAAAATTTTTTTGTTTAATACTTTTGAGTGCCTGGAACGGATTAATTCTATTTCCATTACTATTTCTTATGGGGAAAACTAATTCGACTAACGGCTAGCTCTCTGGAACGGATTAATGTGTTGGTCGAGGGTCCACTGTACCTTGAAATTGAGCTCAAAGTTGCGGAAATGTTCAATTTTTGCTGATGTTCAAGAGTAAACAAGTGATGTCACCGTCCAATACGTGTCCAACTGGCCAGTCTAATATGCAGTCATGAATGGGTTGACATTATTTATACAATTATTACAATAATGCAGTAGTCTGCATAACAGTAAATCTTCTATTTTTTTGTGAGAATAAAAATTCAATATGGAAAGCAAGAGTAATATAAGAGGGACCTGGAGATGTGACTGATGAACAGAGAAAAATGTTATTTTAGTGCTAGGAATGTCTGCACTGTTTATTCTGGACATTATTTTGAAATTGGCATCACTAATAATAATAATATCTTTATTTACTACAAGTACATGTACATGGTATACAGTCCTAGCTGACAACAATGACATACTACTATATAGAAAGCCCCTTGTTATGCTGAGTATGTCGGGCAAATTAGGTCAGTGTCCCAGGATGCGACCCACACCATCACCGTGTGAAGTGAGAGCGTTAGCCACCAGGCCACCAGAGCCCCAAATTTGTGTGAAATTGGCCAAATTACCAATTTCTGACCACTTTATTGGGTAGTTGAAATCGATACATGGGCGGTTTCTTGTACTCAGTCAATAGAACAAATGGAGTTCTAGTGAAATAACTATGAGTTTGGTCGACTGGAACAATGGAATTGGCCAAAAATAGGGTTCAAAGTGGCCGAAATTGCCGATGTGTATACGTATATCGCCGAGATCACTAACTTAGTGAGTGTAATTCTGTAAGTTTTCCATCAAATTTCATACTTTTGGTGTCATGACCATCGGGAAAAGATTCTCTATATTTTTTTTTTAAATTCTTCAACACTGAGAGCAAGTTTGTGAGCAGCAATCTCAACAGTCAATGGGTTAAACATGATTTTTTTTGAATTTTGCATAAAATTTGCCAAATTACCAAGTTCTGACCACTTAATAAAGCAGTTGAAATAGTTGAATGGGCAATTTATTCTGCTTAATCCATAGAACTGAAGACATACTGCAGAAATAGCTAAGAATCTGATGAATTTTTTTTACTGTATATAGTGGAACTTTATAAGAGAACTGACTGTATATAGTGGAACTTTATAAGAGAAATACGTATTATAATAATAGTAACAATAATAATTTCCAGCAGTGATGGAGGTAGCAGAGAAAGTTCTGATCAGGGAAGTTCTCTTTATATTCCAAGGCATCGAAGGCAGCATCATCAAGTTTGATGCTAGCAAGGACACATACAGGATCGATAACAAGGTGAGAGTGTTTGGTAGTTCTTATATCCCCACCTGCTTTTAGCATTTCTGTCTTTATCCCATCAATCCCGGCTGCCTTACCCCCTTTCATTTTACCTACTGCCTCACGAACTTCCCCCACACTCACAACTGGCTCTTCCTCACTCCTACAAGATGTTATTCGTTTTTGCCGTATACATGAAATCACAGCTGCCCTATCTTCATCAACATTTAACAATTCCTCAAAATATTCCCTCCATCTTCCCAATACCTCTAACTCTCCATCTAACAAATCTCCTCTCATATTTTTAACTGTCAAATCCATTCATTTTTTAGGCTTTCTGAACTTGTTAATCTCACTCCAAAACTTTTTCTTATTCTCAGCAAAATTTGTTAATAACATCTCACCCTCTCTCTCATTTGCTCTCTTTTTACATTGCTTCACCACTCTCTTAACCTCTCTCTTTTTCTCCATATACTCTTCCCTCCTTGCATCACTTCTACTTTGTAAAAACTTCTCATATGCTAACTTTTTCTCCCTTACTACTCTCTTCACATCATCATTCCACCAATCGCTCCTCTTCCCTCCCGCACCCACCTTCCTGTAACCACAAACTTCTGCTGAACACTCTAACACTACATTTTTAAACCTACCCCATACCTCTTCGACCCCATTGCCTATGCTCTCATTAGCCCATCTATCCTCCAATAGTTGTTTATATCTTACCCTAACTGCCTCCTCTTTTAGTTTATAAACCTTCACCTCTCTCTTCCCTGATGCTTCTATTCTCCTTGTATCCCATCTACCTTTTACTCTCGGTGTAGCTACAACTAGAAAGTGATCTGATATATCTGTGGCCCCTCTATAAACATGTACATCATGAAGTCTACTCAACAGTCTTTTATCTACCAATACATAATCCAACAAACTACTGTCATTTCGCCCTACATCATATCTTGTATACTTATTTATTTATCCGTTGTTTCTTAAAGTATGTAATACCTATAACCAAATCCTTGTAGGTTTGGTACTTCTTGTTTATTATAATAATAATAATTTTTTTTTTATTATTATCACACTGGCCGATTCCCACCAAGGCAGGGTGGCCCGAAAAAGAAAAACTTTCACCATCATTCACTCCATCACTGTCTTGCCAGAAGGGTGCTTTACACTACAGTTTTTAAACTGCAACATTAACACCCCTCCTTCAGAGTGCAGGCACTGTACTTCCCATCTCCAGGACTCAAGTCCGGCATGCCGGTTTCCCTGAATCCCTTCATAAATGTTACTTTGCTCACACTCCAACAGCACGTCAAGTATTAAAAACCATTTGTCTCCATTCACTCCTATCAAACACGCTCACGCATGCCTGCTGGAAGTCCAAGCCCCTCGCACACAAAACCTCCTTTACCCCCTCCCTCCAACCCTTCCTAGGCCGACCCCTACCCCGCCTTCCTTCCACTACAGACTGATACACTCTTGAAGTTATTCTGTTTCGCTCCATTCTCTCTACATGTCCGAACCACCTCAACAACCCTTCCTCAGCCCTCTGGACAACAGTTTTGGTAATCCCGCACCTCCTCCTAACTTCCAAACTACGAATTCTCTGCATTATATTCACACCACACATTGCCCTCAGACATAATAATAATTATAATAATAATAATTATAATAATAATTATAATAATAATAATAATACCCAAACTTCCATGGGGAAGTGGAACAGAATTCTTCCTCCGTAAGCCATGCGTGTTGTATGAGGCGACTAAAATGCCGGGAGCAAGGGGCTAGTAACCCCTTCTCCTGTATATATTACTAAATTTAAAAAGAGAAACTTTTGTTTTTCTTTTTGGGCCACCCTGCCTTGGTGGGATACGGCCGGTGCGTTTAAAGAAAGAATAATAACCAAACCCCTGTCTATACAAAGTTCAATCAAAGGGCTCCCATTATCATTTACACCTGGCACCCCAAACTTACCTACCACACCCTCTCTAATCCTTTCTCCCACTTTAGCATTTAGGTCCCCTACCACAGTTACTCTCACTTGGTTCAAAGGCTCCTATACATTCACTTAACATCTCCCAAAAATCTCTCTCTCCTCTACATTCCTCTCTTCTCCAGGTGCATACACACTTATTACGACCCACTTTTTGCATCCAACCCTTATTTTAATTCACATAATCCTTAAATTTATACATTTATATTCCCTCTTCTCCTTCCATAACTGATCCTTCAACATTATTGCTACCCCTTCCTTAGCTCTAACTCTCTCAGATACTCCTGACTTAATCCCATTTATTTCTCCCCACTGAAACTTCCCTACCCCCTTCAGCTTTCTTTCACTTAATAATAATAATAATAAATTATTTCAGCATAATACAGGAGGGGCCTCTCTTATACAGCAGGTTATGTTCTGGGCTACTGTAAGGACCTGCTTATACAGCAGGTTATGTTCTGGGCTACTGTAAGGACCTGCTTATACAGCAGGTTAGGTTCTGGGCTACTGTAGGGACCTGCTTATACAGCAGGTTAGGTTCTGGGCTACTGTAAGGACCTGCTTATACAGCAGGTTAGGTTCTGGGCTACTGTAAGGACCTGCTTATACAGCAGGTTAGGTTCTGGGCTACTGTAAGGACCTGCTTATACAGCAGGTTAGGTTCTGGGCTACTGTAGGGACCTGCTTATACAGCAGGTTATGTTCTGGGCTACTGTAGGGACCTGCTTATACAGCAGGTTATGTTCTGGGCTACTGTAGGGACCTGCTTATACAGCAGGTTAGGTTCTGGGCTACTGTAGGGACCTGCTTATACAGCAGGTTATGTTCTGGGCTACTGTAGGGACCTGCTTATACAGCAGGTTATGTTCTGGGCTACTGTAGGGACCTGCTTATACAGCAGGTTATGTTCTGGGCTACTGTAGGGACCTGCTTATACAGCAGGTTATGTTCTGGGCTACTGTAGGGACCTGCTTATACAGCAGGTTATGTTCTGGGCTACTGTAGGGACCTGCTTATACAGCAGGTTATGTTCTGGGCTACTGTAGGGACCTGCTTATACAGCAGGTTAGGTTCTGGGCTACTGTAGGGACCTGCTTATACAGCAGGTTAGGTTCTGGGCTACTGTAAGGACCTGCTTATACAGCAGGTTAGGTTCTGGGCTACTGTAGGGACCTGCTTATACAGCAGGTTAGGTTCTGGGCTACTGTAGGGACCTGCTTATACAGCAGGTTAGGTTCTGGGCTACTGTAAGGACCTGCTTATACAGCAGGTTAGGTTCTGGGCTACTGTAGGGACCTGCTTATACAGCAGGTTAGGTTCTGGGCTACTGTAAGGACCTGCTTATACAGCAGGTTAGGTTCTGGGCTACTGTAAGGACCTGCTTATACAGCAGGTTAGGTTCTGGGCTACTGTAAGGACCTGCTTATACAGCAGGTTAGGTTCTGGGCTACTGTAGGGACCTGCTTATACAGCAGGTTAGGTTCTGGGCTACTGTAGGGACCTGCTTATACAGCAGGTTAGGTCTGGGCTACTGTAAGGACCTGCTTATACAGCAGGTTAGGTTCTGGGCTACTGTAAGGACCTGCTTATACAGCAGGTTATGTTCTGGGCTACTGTAAGGACCTGCTTATACAGCAGGTTATGTTCTGGGCTACTGTAGGGACCTGCTTATACAGCAGGTTAGGTCTGGGCTACTGTAAGGACCTGCTTATACAGCAGGTTAGGTTCTGGGCTACTGTAGGGACCTGCTTATACAGCAGGTTAGGTCTAGGCTACTGTAAGGACCTGCTTATACAGCAGGTTAGGTTCTGGGCTACTGTAAGGACCTGCTTATACAGCAGGTTATGTTCTGGGCTACTGTAGGGACCTGCTTATACAGCAGGTTAGGTCTGGGCTACTGTAAGGACCTGCTTATACAGCAGGTTAGGTTCTGGGCTACTGTAGGGCATTGTAAAGTGAGGCACTTTTAAAGCAGGGCACTGTAAAGTGAAGCACTTGTAAAGCAGGGCACTGTAAAGTGAAGCACTTGTAAAGCAGGGCACTGTAAAGTGAAGCACTTGTAAAGCAGGGCACTGTAAAGTGAAGCACTTTTAAAGCAGGGCACTGTAAAGTGAAGCACTTGTAAAGCAGGGCACTGTAAAGTGAAGCACTTGTAAAGCAGGGCACTGTAAAGTGAAGCACTTTTAAAGCAGGGCACTGTAAAGTGAAGCACTTGTAAAGCAGGGCACTGTAAAGTGAAGCACTTTTAAAGCAGGGCACTGTAAAGTGAAGCACTTTTAAAGCAGGGCACTGTAAAGTGAAGCACTTTTAAAGCAGGGCACTGTAAAGTGAAGCACTTTTAAAGCAGGGCACTGTAAAGTGAAGCACTTTTAAAGCAGGGCACTGTAAAGTGAAGCACTTTTAAAGCAGGGCACTGTAAAGTGAAGCACTTTTAAAGCAGGGCACTGTAAAGTGAAGCACTTGTAAAGCAGGGCACTGTAAAGTGAAGCACTTTTAAAGCAGGGCACTGTAAAGTGAAGCACTTTTAAAGCAGGGCACTGTAAAGTGAAGCACTTTTAAAGCAGGGCACTGTAAAGTGAAGCACTTGTTTGGCAGTTTGGCAGACAGCAGTAGCACTGTAAGTGGCCATCAACGACACGGCATCAAGAGCTGAGCTCTTCTCCAGGCTGAGGGACTGACCACCTCAAGTACTTCATTACTACTGCTGCCTCTGTATTTGACTGAAGAAGACCATTACTCATGTCGGGCAAAAAAACTCCCTTGTTGTCATAATTTACTTCAGCAACTTGCTGAAGTATGACAGTGTGTGGGCTCCACTTTACAGCACTTTGCTTTATAACACCTCACTTTACAGCACTTTACAACACCTCACTTTACAGCACTTTGCTTTATAACACCTCACTTTACAGCACTTTACAACACCTCACTTTACAGCACTTTGCTTTACAACACCTCACTTTACAGCACTTTACAACACCTCACTTTACAGCACTTTGCTTTATAACACCTCACTTTACAGCACTTTACAACACCTCACTTTACAGCACTTTGCTTTACAACACCTCACTTTACAGCACTTTACTTTATAACACCTCACTTTACAGCACTTTACAACACCTCACTTTACAGCACTTTGCTTTACAACACCTCACTTTACAGCACTTTGCTTTATAACACCTCACTTTACAGCACTTTGCTTTATAACACCTCACTTTACAGCACTTTGCTTTATAACACCTCACTTTACAGCACTTTGCTTTATAACACCTCACTTTACAGCACTTTGCTTTATAACACCTCACTTTACAGCACTTTACTTTACAACACCTCACTTTACAGCACTTTACAACACCTCACTTTACAGCACTTTGCTTTACAACACCTCACTTTACAGCACTTTGCTTTATAACACCTCACTTTACAGCACTTTGCTTTACAACACCTCACTTTACAGCACTTTGCTTTACAACACCTCACTTTACAGCACTTTACAACACCTCACTTTACAGCACTTTGCTTTATAACACCTCACTTTACAGCACTTTGCTTTACAACACCTCACTTTACAGCACTTTGCTTTATAACACCTCACTTTACAGCACTTTGCTTTATAACACCTCACTTTACAGCACTTTGCTTTATAACACCTCACTTTACAGCACTTTGCTTTATAACACCTCACTTTACAGCACTTTGCTTTATAACACCTCACTTTACAGCACTTTGCTTTATAACACCTCACTTTACAGCACTTTACAACACCTCACTTTACAGCACTTTGCTTTACAACACCTCACTTTACAGCACTTTACTTTATAACACCTCACTTTACAGCACTTTACAACACCTCACTTTACAGCACTTTGCTTTACAACACCTCACTTTACAGCACTTTGCTTTATAACACCTCACTTTACAGCACTTTGCTTTATAACACCTCACTTTACAGCACTTTGCTTTATAACACCTCACTTTACAGCACTTTGCTTTATAACACCTCACTTTACAGCACTTTGCTTTATAACACCTCACTTTACAGCACTTTACTTTACAACACCTCACTTTACAGCACTTTACAACACCTCACTTTACAGCACTTTGCTTTACAACACCTCACTTTACAGCACTTTGCTTTATAACACCTCACTTTACAGCACTTTGCTTTACAACACCTCACTTTACAGCACTTTGCTTTACAACACCTCACTTTACAGCACTTTACAACACCTCACTTTACAGCACTTTGCTTTATAACACCTCACTTTACAGCACTTTGCTTTACAACACCTCACTTTACAGCACTTTGCTTTATAACACCTCACTTTACAGCACTTTGCTTTATAACACCTCACTTTACAGCACTTTGCTTTATAACACCTCACTTTACAGCACTTTGCTTTATAACACCTCACTTTACAGCACTTTGCTTTATAACACCTCACTTTACAGCACTTTGCTTTATAACACCTCACTTTACAGCACTTTGCTTTATAACACCTCACTTTACAGCACTTTGCTTTATAACACCTCACTTTACAGCACTTTGCTTTATAACACCTCACTTTACAGCACTTTGCTTTATAACACCTCACTTTACAGCACTTTGCTTTATAACACCTCACTTTACAGCACTTTGCTTTGTAACACCTCACTTTACAGCACTTTGCTTTACAACACCTCACTTTACAGCACTTTGCTTTACAACACCTCACTTTACAGCACTTTACAACACCTCACTTTACAGCACTTTGCTTTACAACACCTCACTTTACAGCACTTTGCTTTACAACACCTCACTTTACAGCACTTTACAACACCTCACTTTACAGCACTTTGCTTTACAACACCTCACTTTACAGCACTTTGCTTTATAACACCTCACTTTACAGCACTTTGCTTTATAACACCTCACTTTACAGCACTTTGCTTTATAACACCTCACTTTACAGCACTTTGCTTTATAACACCTCACTTTACAGCACTTTGCTTTATAACACCTCACTTTACAGCACTTTGCTTTATAACACCTCACTTTACAGCACTTTACAACACCTCACTTTACAGCACTTTCCTTTATAACACCTCACTTTACAGCACTTTGCTTTACAACACCTCACTTTACAGCACTTTGCTTTATAACACCTCACTTTACAGCACTTTCCTTTATAACACCTCACTTTACAGCACTTTGCTTTATAACACCTCACTTTACAGCACTTTGCTTTATAACACCTCACTTTACAGCACTTTACAACACCTCACTTTACAGCACTTTACAACACCTCACTTTACAGCACTTTGCTTTACAACACCTCACTTTACAGCACTTTACAACACCTCACTTTACAGCACTTTGCTTTACAACACCTCACTTTACAGCACTTTGCTTTATAACACCTCACTTTACAGCACTTTGCTTTATAACACCTCACTTTACAGCACTTTGCTTTATAACACCTCACTTTACAGCACTTTGCTTTACAACACCTCACTTTACAGCACTTTGCTTTATAACACCTCACTTTACAGCACTTTGCTTTATAACACCTCACTTTACAGCACTTTGCTTTATAACACCTCACTTTACAGCACTTTGCTTTATAACACCTCACTTTACAGCACTTTGCTTTACAACACCTCACTTTACAGCACTTTGCTTTATAACACCTCACTTTACAGCACTTTCCTTTATAACACCTCACTTTACAGCACTTTGCTTTATAACACCTCACTTTACAGCACTTTGCTTTATAACACCTCACTTTACAGCACTTTGCTTTACAACACCTCACTTTACAGCACTTTGCTTTATAACACCTCACTTTACAGCACTTTGCTTTATAACACCTCACTTTACAGCACTTTACAACACCTCACTTTACAGCACTTTACAACACCTCACTTTACAGCACTTTGCTTTACAACACCTCACTTTACAGCACTTTACAACACCTCACTTTACAGCACTTTGCTTTACAACACCTCACTTTACAGCACTTTGCTTTACAACACCTCACTTTACAGCACTTTGCTTTATAACACCTCACTTTACAGCACTTTACAACACCTCACTTTACAGCACTTTACAACACCTCACTTTACAGCACTTTGCTTTACAACACCTCACTTTACAGCACTTTGCTTTACAACACCTCACTTAACAGCACTTTACTTTACAACACCTCACTTTACAGCACTAGGTTACACATATGTACATACATGTCGCTCTTTCAGGTGCGTCTGTCAGCCAGCCAGAAGGAGCTGATCTTAAAGCTGTCAGATGTGGGTTGGCTGTACAACAAGGTGCAGAGTTTCTGCGAGTGGGGTGGCAGTGTTGCCGGCAGTGAGCGCACTGCTGGCAGGAGCACCGCCGGCCTGGTCAACCAGTCACTGGTGCTGGCATTGAGGGAGGAACTCACCGAGTACTGTCGTCTGATAGCACTGCTGGAGGCTCAGGTGACCGTCACTGTTGGTGTCAGTGATAGCTATTTCTAGCAGTAATAATAGCACTGCTAGAGCATTACTATCACTGCTAGACCACCAGAACTTTCTAGCAGTGATAAAGCACTGCTAGATTACCACAACTATTTCTAGCAGTGATAATAGCACTGTTAGATGACCACAACTATTTCTAGCAGTGATAATAGCACTGCTAGACTACCACAACTATTTTTAGCAGTGATAATATCACTGCTAGACTACCACAACTATTTTTAGCAGTGATAATAGCATTGCTAGACTACCACATCTATTTCTAGCATTGATAATAGCACTAGCAGTACTATCACTGGCAGTACTAGTACACTAGCACTAGCAGTACTATCACTGGCAGTACTAGTACACTAGCACTAGCAGTACAAGTAGTGCTAGTAGAACTAACAGCACTAGTGGCACTACCAGTACTAGTATCACTACTAGATGACCATAACTAGCAATATTACTGTGTCTTAACTATTATCATTATACAGATACAAGAGGGCGGTGACACGCCGCTATGCGAGGCGTCAAGTGGTCTAACACTGCGGCGACTGGTCATGTGGACACTGGAGCCCCGGGCACGCCTCCTAGCACTGGTTTACCTCACACATGCCGCACGCCAGGTCTACGGCGGTGCTTGCGTCTCTGCTATATACCAGGTTAGTTGCCAGGAACGGCAATGTGGAAAGTTGGCATTTGGGAAAGTGGTATGTGTCGTAGTATGTTGTTTGTGTGATGTGTGTTAACCTGATGGCTGTCTGTCAGGACGGTGCTATCATCAGGATATGGTGCCCTGATGGATGTCTGTCAGGACACTGTGTCATGACTGCTGTCGTCAGGACACTGCCGTGACTGCTGTCTGTCGTCAGGACACAGTGTCCTGATGGCTGTCTGTCAAGACAGTGCCATGACAGCTTTCTGTCAACAATAGGATGCTCTGATGGCTCTCTGCCATCAGGGCACGGTACCGTGACTGCTGTCAGGACATGGTGCCCTGATGGCTGTCTGTTGTCAGAACACAGTGCCTTGGTGGCTGTCTGCTATCAGGACACGGTGTACTAACCTGTCAGCCATCAGTGTACAGGAGTACCAGTCTAACACTTTCACCACCACCAGCACATGCAGCATGGCAACCCGGGTCACCGTGCGGTGGTACGCCATGTGTTGACACTAGCGTGTACACCAGTGTATGTCATGTTGACGCAGTGGTTGCTGGATGGCACACTGGACGACCCGCACCATGAGTTCTTCATCGCTAGTGACCCAACCGTTCCCGACGACAAGCTCTGGCAGGATAAATATTCTATAAGGTATGTTGACCTCTGGCTCTTGTCACCTGCAGTATACTCACTACCACTGTATACAATCACTTCTGTATATAGAGGAACTTTATGAGAGAACTGTCGTAATGTACCATACTAACCATAATGTACTACTGCACTTACCATAATGTACTACTGTACTTACCATAATGTACTACTGTACTTACCATAATGTACTACTATCATCACAATAATGTTGATGAACTATGAAGCACATTAACAGGTGGTCAATGTTGCCGTCGTTCATCAACAAGTGCCAAGCAGAGAAAGTACTAGCGTCTGGCAAGTCCCTCAACTTCCTGCGCAATGTATGTCACTTCCGGGCACCGATAGCCGGGCGCGACGCCATCAAGACGGCATTGCAGCAGACCACAGGTCAGTGACATCAACCACAGTTAACCCCCTCGAGGTTGATGCTGTAAAACTACACCGTGACCTCAGATAAGCTGTGAGTGGTAAATTTGTGCTTCAATATGAGAGACTGAGTCTGTGTGGTGAGTGTGCAACATAAAAAAAATCCTGCAGCAGTACATGATGGGAAACATAAAAACTGACGGTATGTGGTTTAAAACAGCAACTTTGCGATGTTTTTTCATATGGTTTTTATGGTTGTATTCTTGGTTTCTTGGTCTCATTTGATGGAATGGAAGATATATTTACAGAAATTGAGATAATTTTGATTGGTTCCAGGACTGAAAGTAGATTAATATTGAGCTTAAAATAGTGGAAATATTAAATTTTTGCCTATTTTCCAGAGTACAAAATCACGTCACTCATCCAACTGGTCAGTCTAATACATATTCACAAATGCACGGATGTTATTTATACAATTACAGCCTCAACTCACTTAATGACAGAGTTCGGTTCCTAAGACCACGTTGGTAAACAAATTCGTGGCTAAATGAGGATCATACTATAATGGTGGGTTATGTCAACCATATGTCGCCTTTGCATCATTTATAACATTTCTGGTATATTTTTAGATGTTTATACAGTAGTGTACTGTATATTGAAATAAACAGAATAAAGGAAATCAGCTCTAATATATATACATTATTTAGGTATAAACACTGGTCAGAGAGCCCGTCGTAAGTCCAAGGCGTCGGTAAACGAGTATGTCGCTAAGTGAGGAGAGACTGTATTACAGTAATGCAGTAGTATGCATAACAAAAAATCTTGTATTTTTTGTGTGAATAAAAATTAAAACTGAAATTTTTATTCACATGAGACTTGACTAATGAACAGAGAAAATGTTGTTTTAGTGTCACCAATGTTTACATTTTTTATTATGGACTCTATTTTTAATTAAATTAGCATTTTTTAGCTGTGTGTGAAATTGGCCAAATTCCTGAATTCTGACCACTGTACAGTGGACCTCCGCATACCGATGGCATCACATAACGATTAATCCGCATACCGCTTGCTTTAATCGCAAAAATTTTGCCTCGCATACCGCTTAAAAACCCGCTCACCGATTTTCGTCCAAGACGCGTCCAATGTGCGCCCTCAGCCACGCTCACATGTTCCGCCGGTGGCATTGTTTACCAGCCAGCCTCCGCGGTAACATCCAAGCATACAATCGGAATATTTCGTATTATTACAGTGTTTTCGGTGCTTTTTCTGGAAAATAAGTGACCATGGGCCCCAAGAAAGCTTCTAGTGCCAACTCTACAGCAATAAGGGTGAGAATTACAATAGAGATGAAGAAAAAGATCATTGATAAGTATGAAAGTGGAGTGCGTGTCTCCGAGCTGGCCAGGTTGTATAATAAACCCCAATCAACCATCGCTACTATTGGTGGTACAGCTGCTGCTGCTGCTGTAGCATCGTCTGCTGCTGCTGCTGCTGTAGCATCGTCTGCTGCTGCTGTAACATCATCTGTTGCTGCTGTAGCATCGTCTGCTGCTGCTGTAGCATCGTCTGTTGCTGCTGTACCACCGTCAGCTGCTGCTGCTGCTGTAGCATCATCTGCTGCTGCTGTAGCATCGTCTGCTGTAGCATCGTCTGCTGCTGCTGTAACATCGTCTGTTGCTGCTGTAGCATCGTCTGCTGCTGCTGTAGCATCGTCTGTTGCTGCTGTACCACCGTCAGCTGCTGCTGCTGCTGTAGCATTGTCTGCTGCTGCTGTAGCATCGTCTGCTGCTGCTGTAGCATCGTCTGTTGCTGCTGTACCACCGTCAGCTGCTGCTGCTGCTGTAGCACCGTTGTTGGTGTGGCTTATTGAGAATACCAAGAAACAATTAACCCCAGAGGATTTGCCACCCAGGATAACCCAAAAAAGTCAGTGTCATCGAAGACTGTCTAACTTATTTCCATTGGGGTCCTTAATCTTGTCTCCCAGGATGCAACCCACACAAGTCGACTAACACCCAGGTGAACAGGGAAAAATGCCTGGAACTAGTGCTCATATTGGTGAATTTAAAGCCAGCAAAGGTTGGTTTGAGAGATTTAAGAATCATAGTGGCATACACAGTGTGATAAGGCCTGTTCTGGAAGAAAATGCCAAACAGGACCTACAGTACTCAGGAGGAAAAGGCACTCCCAGGACACACTGTCTCATCAGTCATTGCTGCATCTTCAATAAAGGTAAGTGTCATTTATTCTTCATTTAGTAGACTAGTACATGCACAATATATACTGTGCATGTACTACTCTACTATTGTGCATGTATCCTTCTCTTTGTGTGTAGGAAAATGTATATTTCATGTGGTAAAATTTTTTTTTTCATACTTTTGGGTGTCTTGCACGGATTAATTTGATTTCCATTATTTCTAATGGGGAAAATTCATTCGCATACCGATTATTTCGCATAACAATGACCCCTCTTGCACGGATTAAAATCGGTATGCGGGGGTCCACTGTATTGGGTAGTTGAAACAGTTGAATGGGCAGTTTCTCATGCTTAGTAGATAGAATGGAAGACGTTCTAGTGAAATAGCAAAGAATTTGGTCGACTGGAATAATGGAGAATGACCTAAGAAAGGCCTCAAAGTGAGCGAAATCGTCGGTGCGTAAATATCACCAAGACGGCTAACTTTGCACCAGCGTAATTCGCTAAGTTTTCCATCAAGTTTCATACCATTGGTGTCGTTGCCCTCACAGAAACATTGTTTACCATTTCGTAAGAATTTTTTTTTTTGTGAGATTTGCCCCCTGATCAGCTGTGGTTGATGACTTGTAAATTTACAGAATTTACATTAATTTTTTGTAGGAATTAGTTATGGATTTATATTTTACAGAAATTTATATTTAATGAAATATGTATTTTTTACAACAAAATCACATTATTTACAGAAATGTACATAATTTATAAAAATTTACAGGAATTTACATAATTTACAGAAAAATTACATAGCTTACAATTTACATAATTTACAAAAATTTACAAAATTTACAAAAAATTAACAATTTTCAAAAATATAAATAATTTACATAATTGTTCATTATTGTGTCAGACTATATAGAAATTCCTCCACTTCCTCACATCAGACCTCATTATCACCCACCCACCCCCAGGGTAGTGTGTAACCCCATACGTGTTTAGTGCTCTCCCACGGCCCCACTCTAACACCTGGTTCTCTTGTTCTTGGGTGAACAACAGTAGAGTCGTTGTTCACCCCAGAGGAGAACACGCAGCTGGACGACCTGGTGGCGCTGACCTTCCGGGAGACCTCGTCGCATGTGCTAGAGGAGATCCTAGCTAGACACAAGCTCCTGGACCACCTCAGAGCACTGCGACGATACTTACTGCTAGGCCAGGGTGACTTTATCAACTACCTTATGCAAATACTCAAGTAAGTATACTGTAGTATACTCAGGTATGTATACTCAGAGTATGATGCTTATTACTACTACTGGACTGGTATTTCTTGATAGCTCATTACTGTAGGGCCCCGCTTATACAGCATGTTAGGTTCTGGGTTACTGTAGAGCCCCGCTTATACATCAGATTAGGTTCTGGGTTACTGTAGAGCCCCGCTTATACATCAGGTTAGGTTCTGGGTTACTCTAGGGCCCTGCTTATACATCAGGTTAGGTTCTGAGCTACTGTAGGGCCCTGCTTATACAGCAGGTTAGGTTTTGGGTTACTGTAGGGCCCCGCATATACATCAGGTTAGGTTCTGGGTTTCTCTAGGGTCCTGCTTATACATCAGATTAGGTTCTGGGTTACTCTAGGGCCCTGCTTATACATCAGGTTAGGTTCTGAGCTACTGTAGGGCCCTGCTTATACAGCAGGCTAGGTTCTGAGCTACTGTAAGGCCCCACTTATACAGCAGGTTAGGTACCCCTGGCTGGGTACATCAGCCAGGGGTGAGCTCACATTTGTCCACCTGGCTGGCTGGGTGACCCACACATACCCTGGTTGTAACTACTACTCCTCCCACCACCTTCGACTTCCACCCTTCCAGTCTAACTTCTTCCCATCGTACAGTAAGTCGTCACTTAACATCGTCAATGGCTCCTTGGAAACTACCACCTTAGGTGAAACGACATAACGAAACCAATTTTACCATAGACTAATTGATATAAACACGAGTTAAGTTGCTATGGCAAGGTACAGCCAAAAGGCAGAGCAGTAGTGCTGCAGACACCATGACTATGGTTGCTCTAGGGTTCTCTTGACACCATGACTATGGAATATGTCGCTCTAGGGTGCTGTCAAGTCCTATATTTATTCTATTATTGACATTATTATTTTAGCTATTGCATATTTTTCAGAATTATCTAATAAACATGTTACACATAAAAAAAAGCACAGTGCAACCTGGGTTTTTGTATGCTGTAGTCTGTATGTAAAACTATAGTTATTCTCTATAAAATGTATTTTTTGTTAACTCTTTTACTGTCACAAGCCCCTTTCTGAAACTGTCATTCTGTGTTGCAAAATTTTTGGGAATTTTTTTTTTTTCTTATGAAATGATAGAGAATCTTTTCCCGTTGATAATGACACCAAAAGTACAAAATTTGGTCGAAAACTCACAGAATTACGCTCCCGCAAAGTTAGCAGTCTTGGCGACATATACACATCGGCGATTTTGCTGACTTTGAGCCCTGTTTTTGGCCAATTCCGTTGTTCCAGTTGACCAAACTCACAGCTATTTCTTTAGCACTCTATTTTTTTTCTGTCAGTTGAGTACAAGAAACCGCCCATTTACCGATCTGAACTACCCAATAAAGTGGTCAGAAATTGGCAATTTGGCCAATTTCACACAAATTAAAAAAGATGCCAATTTCAAAATAGGGTCCAGAATAAACAAGGTAGACATTCTTGGCACTAAAATAACATATCCTCTGTTCATTAGTCACATTTCCAGGCCCCTCTTATATTACTATTGCTTTCTATTTTGATTTTTTATTCATACAAAAAATACAAAATTTACTGTTATGCAGACAACTGCATTATTTTAAAAATGGTATAAATAATATCAGTGCACTAGTGAAAGAATATTAGACTCCCCAGTTGACGTGTATTGGACGTGTTGTGTGATTTGTTTACTCTTGAACTTTGGTAAAAATTGACCATTTCCGCTATTTTGAGCTCAATTTCAAGGTCATTTTTATCATGAAACTAATCAAAATCATCTCTATTTCTGTAATATGTTTTCCATTTTATCACTTGAGACCAAGAAAACAAGAATACAACCATAAATACTATACGAAAATACACCTCAAAGTCGGCGTTTTAATAAAAAAAAAAAAATTCTCATTATGCACTGCGTGCTGCAGGATTTTTTTTTATGTGGTGCACACTGACCACACAGACCCATTCTCTCACATGTGGGTCTACCAGCTTTCTCCTGCTTGATTTGAAGCCGCTAGAATTTATGCGTATTAATACATCCAAAACACTGGCTCGTAAGACGTATATATACGACCAAAACAGTCAAAGGATTAATATTTTTGGGTGTCTGGAATGGATTAATTGGATGTACATTATTTCTTATGGAAAATATTAACAAAAAATACATTTTAGAGAAAATAGTTTTACATACAGACAAGGGCATACAAAAAACCCAGGTCTACTGTACAAACAGCCATTAGGGAAGAAATTAATATAAGCGAAGATAAAGTTGTGCTGAAGATGTACATTCCCCATCCAAATATTTAGTCCTTCCATATTTTCCATTCCTGGCTGGGAATTGGCTTCTTTTTCTCGTCATTGTTATAATGAAACAGTGTTAAGTGAGGACTTCCTGTACCTTGTTGGTAATTATGGGAACTACCTCGACTGACACTAGCCAATCATGACTCAAGCTCAGCTAGGACTCCAGCCAATCAGGTCTTGGTATTGTGAGGTTACCCCCTTAATAATGATGATTGTAGCAGATAAATGTATACTACATCAATTATTATTATTGTTAGTTATTACCATTATTATTATTATTGTAATTGTTAGTTACTGTTATTATTACTATTAATATTATTGTTAGTTACAATTAATATTGCTCTTATTTTTATTATTATTAGTTATCAGTATTTATAAATATTGTTATTATTATTACCATTATTATTATTATTGTTATTAATATTTTTATTATTACTATTATCATTATTACTATTATGATCATCATTGCAGTGTAGAGTTGTGCAAGCCGGCCAGTAACCTGTACCCTCACAACTTGTCGTCGTTGTTAGAGACAGCCGTGGCTGCTAGCAACGCCCAGTACGAGGAACCGGACATACTACAACGACTTGACGTGCGCCTCTTAGAGGTGTCCCCAGGTGACCTGGGCTGGGATGTCTTCAGTCTGGACTACCATGTTGATGGTCCTATTGGCACTGTAAGTGGTCGTCAGCCCCTGTATTGGCAATGTAAGTGGTCGTAAGTCCCTGTATTGGCTTTGTAAGTGGTTGTCAATCATTGTATTGGCACTGTAAGTGGTTGTCAGTCACTGTATTGGCACTGCAAGTGGTCGTCAGTCACTGTATTGGCACTGTAAGTGGTCATCAGTCACCATATTGACACTGTAAGTGGTTGTCAGTCACTGTATGAGTTGAACCTGCCTTTCTTGGGCCAGTAGGCTTACTGTACTATGATGTTCTTGTCTTATAGAACATCACAGTAGGCCTAATGTAGTGATGATCACTGAACATGTACAGTGGTACCCCGAGTTTCGTACAGCTACCAACTCGAACAATTTTGTAAGTGTATTTTTGGGGGTCTGAAATAGACTAATCTAATTTACATTATTCCTTATGGGAACAAATTCGTTCGGTATCGGCACTCGAACAGCCTTCTGGAACGAATTAAGTTCGTAACTCGAGGTACCACCGTATTAGTATTACACTGTTGTTGCAGGTGTTCACTGCAGAGTGCATGCAACAGTACCTAATGTTGTTCAACGCTCTCTGGAAGGACAAGAGGATGGAGATGATACTCTCTGACATCTGGAGGGAACAAGCAGCCACCTCCAAGCTCTGTAGAGAGCTTCCAGGTCAGTAGAAAGCTTCTGGGTCAATGTAGAGAGCTACCAGGTCAGTGTAGTGGGCTACCAGGTCAGTAGAGAGCTACCAGGTCAGTAGAGAGCTACCATTTCAGAAGAGAGCTTCCAGGTCAGTGTAGGGAGCTACCAGGTCAGTGTAGAGAGCGTCCAGGTCTGTAGGGAGCTACCAGGTCAGTAGAGAGCTATCAGGTCAGTAGAGAGCTTCCAGGTCAGTGTAGAGAGCTACCAGGTCAGTGTAAAGAGCTACCGGGTCAGTGTAGAGCTTTATCAATCACACTGTGTTCTGTAGGGGCAGTCTACTGAGTGACAGTGTTCAGGTTCTGGACACTACTGAGCCTACTCACATATATATGTGAGCCTACTCACCTATATATGTGAGCCTACTCACCTGTATATGTGAGCCTACTCACCTATATATGTGAGCCTACTCACCTATATATGTGAGCCTACTCACCTATATATGTGAGCCTACTCACCTATATATGTGAGCCTACTCACCTATATATGTGAGCCTACTCACCTATATATGTGAGCCTACTCACCTATATATGTGAGCCTACTCACCTATATATGTGAGCCTACTCACCTATATATGTGAGCCTACTCACATATACGTGAGCGTACTCACATATATGTGAGCCTACTCACATATATAGTGACATATTTGACCTGTCCCCTGGATTTAATATATATATGATGCCTGGTAGTAGGTTGGTAGACAGCAACCACCCAGGGAGGTACTACCGTCCTGCCAAGTGAGTGTAAAACGAAAGCCTGTAATTGTTTTACATGATGGTAGGATTGCTGATGTCTTTTGTCTGTCTCATAAATATGCAAGATTACAGGCATGTCTTGCTACTTCTACTTACACTTAGGTCACACTACACATACATATACACATTTATTCATACACACTCATCTGAGTTTTCTTTGATTTTATCTTAATAGTTCTTGGTCTTATTAATTTTCCTTTTATATCCATGGGGAAGTGGAATAAGAATCTTTCCTCCGTAAGCCATGCGTGTTGTAAAAGTCAACTAAAATGCCGGGAACAATGGGCTAGTAACCCCTTTTCCTGTAAAGATTACTAAAAAGAATAAGAAGAAGAAAATTGTCAAAGTGGGAAGTCTGAATGTGCGTGGATGTTGTGCAGATGATAAGAAAGAGATGATTGTGGATGTTATGAATGAGAAGAAGCTGGATGTCCTGGCTTTAAGTGAAACAAAGCTGAAGGGGGTGGGAGAGTTTCAATGGAGAGGAATAAATGGGATTAGGTCAGGGGTTTCAAATAGAGTTAGAGCTAAAGAAGGAGTAGCAATAATGTTGAAGGATAAGCTATGGCAGGAAAAGAGGGACTATAAATGTATTAATTCAAGGATTATGTGGAGTAAAATAAAGATTGGATGTGAAAAGTGGGTTATAATAAGCGTGTATGCACCTGGAGAAGAGAGAAGTGTAGAGGAGAGAGAGAGATTTTGGGAAATGTTGAGTGAATGCGTGGGGAGGTTTGAATCAAGTGTGAGAGTAATGGTGGTTGGGGATTTCAATGCTAAAGTGGGTAAAAATGTTATGGAGGGAGTAGTAGGTAAATTTGGGGTGCCAGGGGTAAATGTAAATGGGGAGCCTTTAATTGAGCTATGTGTAGAAAGAAATTTGGTAATAAGTAATACATATTTTATGAAAAAGAGGATAAATAAATATACAAGGTATGATGTAGCACGTAATGAAAGTAGTTTATTAGATTATGTATTGGTGGATAAAAGGTTGATGGGTAGGCTCCAGGATGTACATGTTTATAGAGGGGCAACTGATATATCGGATCATTATTTAGTTGTAGCTACAGTTAGAGTAAGAGGTAGATGGGAAAAGAGGAAGGTGGCAACAACAAGTAAGAGGGAGGTGAAAGTGTATAAACTAAGGGAGGAGGAAGTTCGGGCGAGATATAAGCGACTATTGGCAGAAAGGTGGGATAGTGCAAAGATGAGTAATGGGGGGGTTGAAGAGGGTTGGAATAGTTTTAAAAATGCAGTATTAGAATGTGGGGCAGAAGTTTGTGGTTATAGGAGGGTGGGTGCAGGAGGAAAGAGGAGTGATTGGTGGAATGATGAAGTAAAGGGTGTGATAAAAGAGAAAAAGGTAGCTTATGAGAGGTTTTTACAAAGCAGAAGTGTTATAAGAAGAGCAGAATATATGGAGAGTAAAAGAAAGGTAAAGAGAGTGGTGAGAGAGTGCAAAAGGAGAGCAGATGATAGAGTGGGAGAGGCACTGTCAAGAAATTTTAATGAAAATAAGAAAAAATTTTGGAGTGAGTTAAACAAGTTAAGAAAGCCAAGGGAAAATATGGATTTGTCAGTTAAAAACAGAGTAGGGGAGTTAGTAGATGGGGAGATGGAGGTATTAGGTAGATGGCGAGAATATTTTGAGGAACTTTTAAATGTAGGTAGTAGGTTGGTAGACAGCAACCACCCAGGGAAGTACTACCGTCCTGCCAGATGACTGTGAAACAAAAACCTGTAACTGTTTTGCATGATGGTAGGATTGCTGGTTTCTTTTTCTGTCTCATAAAC
This sequence comes from Cherax quadricarinatus, assembly GCF_038502225.1. Classification (NCBI taxonomy): domain Eukaryota; kingdom Metazoa; phylum Arthropoda; class Malacostraca; order Decapoda; family Parastacidae; genus Cherax; species Cherax quadricarinatus. Next base: position 297,493 of record NW_027195056.1, read on the forward strand.
ACGCTAAGATAACAGGGATATCTTGCTACTCCTACTTACACTTTGGTCACACTTCACAGACACGCACATGCATATATATATATACATACATCTAGGTTTTTCTCCTTTTTCTAAATAGCTCTTGTTCTTTTTTATTTCTTCTATTGTCCATGGGGAAGTGGAAAAGAATCTTTCCTCCGTAAGCCATGCGTGTCGTATGAGGCGACTAAAATGCCGGGAGCAATGGGCTAGTAACCCCTTCTCCTGTATACAATTACTAAAAAAGAGAAGAAGAAAAACTTTATAAAACTGGGTTGCTTAAATGTGCGTGGATGTAGTGCGGATGACAAGAAACAGATGATTGCTGATGTTATGAATGAAAAGAAGTTGGATGTCCTGGCCCTAAGCGAAACAAAGCTGAAGGGGGTAGGAGAGTTTCAGTGGGGGGAAATAAATGGGATTAAATCTGGAGTATCTGAGAGAGTTAGAGCAAAGGAAGGGGTAGCAGTAATGTTAAATGATCAGTTATGGAAGGAGAAAAGAGAATATGAATGTGTAAATTCAAGAATTATGTGGATTAAAGTAAAGGTTGGATGCGAGAAGTGGGTCATAATAAGCGTGTATGCACCTGGAGAAGAGAGGAATGCAGAGGAGAGAGAGAGATTTTGGGAGATGTTAAGTGAATGTATAGGAGCCTTTGAACCAAGTGAGAGAGTAATTGTGGTAGGGGACTTGAATGCTAAAGTAGGAGAAACTTTTAGAGAGGGTGTGGTAGGTAAGTTTGGGGTGCCAGGTGTAAATGATAATGGGAGCCCTTTGATTGAACTTTGTATAGAAAGGGGTTTAGTTATAGGTAATACATATTTTAAGAAAAAGAGGATAAATAAGTATACACGATATGATGTAGGGCGAAATGACAGTAGTTTGTTGGATTATGTATTGGTAGATAAAAGACTGTTGAGTAGACTTCAGGATGTACATGTTTATAGAGGGGCCACAGATATATCAGATCACTTTCTAGTTGTAGCTACACTGAGAGTAAAAGGTAGATGGGATACAAGGAGAATAGAAGCATCAGGGAAGAGAGAGGTGAAGGTTTATAAACTAAAAGAGGAGGCAGTTAGGGTAAGATATAAACAGCTATTGGAGGATAGATGGGCTAATGAGAGCATAGGCAATGGGGTCGAAGAGGTATGGGGTAGGTTTAAAAATGTAGTGTTAGAGTGTTCAGCAGAAGTTTGTGGTTACAGGAAAGTGGGTGCAGGAGGGAAGAGGAGCGATTGGTGGAATGATGATGTAAAGAGAGTAGTAAGGGAGAAAAAGTTAGCATATGAGAAGTTTTTACAAAGTAGAAGTGATGCAAGGAGGGAAGAGTATATGGAGAAAAAGAGAGAAGTTAAGAGAGTGGTGAAGCAATGTAAAAAGAGAGCAAATGAGAGAGTGGGTGAGATGTTATCAACAAATTTTGTTGAAAATAAGAAAAAGTTTTGGAGTGAGATTAACAAGTTAAGAAAGCCTAGAGAACAAATGGATTTGTCAGTTAAAAATAGGAGAGGAGAGTTATTAAATGGAGAGTTAGAGGTATTGGGAAGATGGAAGGAATATTTTGAGGAATTGTTAAATGTTGATGAAGATAGGGAAGCTGTGATTTCGTGTATAGGGCAAGGAGGAATAACATCTTGTAGGAGTGAGGAAGAGCCAGTTGTGAGTGTGGGGGAAGTTCGTGAGGCAGTAGGTAAAATGAAAGGGGGTAAGGCAGCCGGGATTGATGGGATAAAGATAGAAATGTTAAAAGCAGGTGGGGATATAGTTTTGGAGTGGTTGGTGCAATTATTTAATAAATGTATGGAAGAGGGTAAGGTACCTAGGGATTGGCAGAGAGCATGCATAGTTCCTTTGTATAAAGGCAAAGGGGATAAAAGAGATTGCAAAAATTATAGGGGGATAAGTCTGTTGAGTGTACCTGGTAAAGTGTATGGTAGAGTTATAATTGAAAGAATTAAGAGTAAGACGGAGAATAGGATAGCAGATGAACAAGGAGGCTTTAGGAAAGGTAGGGGGTGTGTGGACCAGGTGTTTACAGTGAAACATATAAGTGAACAGTATTTAGATAAGGCTAAAGAGGTCTTTGTGGCATTTATGGATTTGGAAAAGGCGTATGACAGGGTGGATAGGGGGGCAATGTGGCAGATGTTGCAAGTGTATGGTGTAGGAGGTAGGTTACTGAAAGCAGTGAAGAGTTTTTACGAGGATAGTGAGGCTCAAGTTAGAGTATGTAGGAAAGAGGGAAATTTTTTCCCAGTAAAAGTAGGCCTTAGACAAGGATGTGTGATGTCACCGTGGTTGTTTAATATATTTATAGATGGGGTTGTAAGAGAAGTAAATGCGAGGGTCTTGGCAAGAGGCGTGGAGTTAAAAGATAAAGAATCACACACAAAGTGGGAGTTGTCACAGCTGCTCTTTGCTGATGACACTGTGCTCTTGGGAGATTCTGAAGAGAAGTTGCAGAGATTGGTGGATGAATTTGGTAGGGTGTGCAAAAGAAGAAAATTAAAGGTGAATACAGGAAAGAGTAAGGTTATGAGGATAACAAAAAGATTAGGTGATGAAAGATTGAATATCAGATTGGAGGGAGAGAGTATGGAGGAGGTGAACGTATTCAGATATTTGGGAGTGGACGTGTCAGCGGATGGGTCTATGAAAGATGAGGTGAATCATAGAATTGATGAGGGAAAAAGAGTGAGTGGTGCACTTAGGAGTCTGTGGAGACAAAGAACTTTGTCCTTGGAGGCAAAGAGGGGAATGTATGAGAGTATAGTTTTACCAACGCTCTTATATGGGTGTGAAGCGTGGGTGATGAATGTTGCAGCGAGGAGAAGGCTGGAGGCAGTGGAGATGTCATGCCTGAGGGCAATGTGTGGTGTGAATATAATGCAGAGAATTCGTAGTTTGGAAGTTAGGAGGAGGTGCGGGATTACCAAAACTGTTGTCCAGAGGGCTGAGGAAGGGTTGTTGAGGTGGTTCGGACATGTAGAGAGAATGGAGCGAAACAGAATGACTTCAAGAGTGTATCAGTCTGTAGTGGAAGGAAGGCGGGGTAGGGGTCGGCCTAGGAAGGGTTGGAGGGAGGGGGTAAAGGAGGTTTTGTGTGCGAGGGGCTTGGACTTCCAGCAGGCATGTGTGAGCGTGTTTGATAGGAGTGAATGGAGACAAATGGTTTTTAATACTTGACGTGCTGTTGGAGTGTGAGCAAAGTAACATTTATGAAGGGATTCAGGGAAACCGGCAGGCCGGACTTGAGTCCTGGAGATGGGAAGTACAGTGCCTGCACTCTGAAGGAGGGGTGTTAATGTTGCAGTTTAAAAACTGTAGTGTAAAGCACCCTTCTGGCAAGACAGTGATGGAGTGAATGATGGTGAAAGTTTTTCTTTTTCGGGCCACCCTGCCTTGGTGGGAATCGGCCGGTGTGATAATAAAAAAAAATAAAAAAAAAAATTTTAAATGTTAAGGAAGAAACAGAGGCAGTAATTTCATGCACTGGTCAGGGAGGTATACCATCTTTTAGGAGTGAAGAAGAGCAGAATGTAAGTGTGGGGGAGGTACGTGAGGCATTACGTAAAATGAAAGGGGGTAAAGCAGCTGGTACTGATGGGATCATGACAGAAATGTTAAAAGCAGGGGGGGATATAGTGTTGGAGTGGTTGGTACTTTTGTTCAATAAATGTATGAAAGAGGGGAAGGTACCTAGGGATTGGCGGAGAGCATGTATAGTCCCTTTATATAAAGGGAAAGGGGACAAAAGAGACTGTAAAAATTATAGAGGAATAAGCTTACTGAGTATACCAGGAAAAGTGTACGGTAGGGTTATAATTGAAAGAATTAGAGGTAAGACAGAATGTAGGATTGCGGATGAGCAAGGAGGTTTCAGAGTGGGTAGGGGATGTGTAGATCAAGTGTTTACATTGAAGCATATATGTGAACAGTATTTAGATAAAGGTAGGGAAGTTTTTATTGCATTTATGGATTTAGAAAAGGCATATGATAGAGTGGATAGAGGAGCAATGTGGCAGATGTTGCAAGTATATGGAATAGGTGGTAAGTTATTAAATGCTGTAAAGAGTTTTTATGAAGATAGTGAGGCTCAGGTTAGGGTGTGTAGAAGAGAGGGAGACTATTTCCCGGTAAAAGTAGGTCTTAGACAGGGATGTGTAATGTCACCATGGTTGTTTAATATATTTATAGATGGGGTTGTTAAGGAAGTAAATGCTAGGGTGTTTGGGAGAGGGGTGGGATTAAATTATGGGGAATCAAATTCAAAATGGGAATTGACACAGTTACTTTTTGCTGATGATACTGTGCTTATGGGAGATTCTAAAGAAAAATTGCAAAGGTTAGTGGATGAGTTTGGGAATGTGTGTAAAGGTAGAAAGTTGAAAGTGAACATAGAAAAGAGTAAGGTGATGAGGGTGTCAAATGATTTAGATAAAGAAAAATTGGATATCAAATTGGGGAGGAGGAGTATGGAAGAAGTGAATGTTTTCAGATACTTGGGAGTTGACGTGTCGGCGGATGGATTTATGAAGGATGAGGTTAATCATAGAATTGATGAGGGAAAAAAGGTGAGTGGTGCGTTGAGGTATATGTGGAGTCAAAAAACGTTATCTATGGAGGCAAAGAAGGGAATGTATGAAAGTATAGTAGTACCAACACTCTTATATGGGTGTGAAGCTTGGGTGGTAAATGCAGCAGCGAGGAGACGGTTGGAGGCAGTGGAGATGTCCTGTTTAAGGGCAATGTGTGGTGTAAATATTATGCAGAAAATTCGGAGTGTGGAAATTAGGAGAAGGTGTGGAGTTAATAAAAGTATTAGTCAGAGGGCAGAAGAGGGGTTGTTGAGGTGGTTTGGTCATTTAGAGAGAATGGATCAAAGTAGAATGACATGGAAAGCATATAAATCTATAGGGGAAGGAAGGCGGGGTAGGGGTCGTCCTCGAAAGGGTTGGAGAGAGGGGGTAAAGGAGGTTTTGTGGGTAAGGGGCTTGGACTTCCAGCAAGCGTGCGTGAGCGTGTTAGATAGGAGTGAATGGAGACGAATGGTACTTGGGACCTGACGATCTGTTGGAGTGTGAGCAGGGTAATATTTAGTGAAGGGATTCAGGGAAACCGGTTATTTTCATATAGTCGGACTTGAGTCCTGGAAATGGGAAGTACAATGCCTGCACTTTAAAGGAGGGGTTTGGGATATTGGCAGTTTGGAGGGATATGTTGTGTATCTTTATATGTGTATGCTTCTAGACTGTTGTATTCTGAGCACCTCTGCAAAAACAGTGATAATGTGCGAGTGTGGTGAAAGTGTTGAATGATGATGAAAGTATTTTCTTTTTGGGGATTTTCTTTCTTTTTTGGGTCACCCTGCCTCGGTGGGAGACGGCCGACTTGTTGAAAAAAAAAAAAAAAAAAAAATGATGCCTGACTCTGTCACAGTTTATGATTATCTAACTGATCACTTCCCTAGACTCACAGTTGTCACTCTTGATCCTCCAGCAGTCAAGGGGCTAAATATAGTAAGCCTACTGTATTTAACTCCACTACTGCTGCAGTAGGCCTACTGTATTTAGTTTGTTAACTCAGGACACATAATTTCATCAAGTACATTGATCACTGGTATAACAAGTACCAGCCCACTGGTATAACAAGTACCAGCCCACTGGTATAACAAGTACCAGCCCACTGGTATAACAAGTACCAGCCCACTGGTATAACAAGTACCAGCCCACTGGTATAACAAGTACCAGCCCACTGGTATAACAAGTACCAGCCCACTGGTATAACAAGTACCAGCCCACTGGTACTCAAAAATTCAGTGATTTAATTGCCACCATTGAGAGAACTTATTCACAGATCAAGTGAACAGTAAATGCACATATAGGAGAGAGGAACTCATGACGAGGTTTTGGTCCAGCTTGATTCATTTACAAAGTCACAGTGACTTTGTAAATGTTCCAAGTTAGACCGAAACCTCATCATGATTGTCTCTCTCCTATGTGCGGGTTATTGGTGTATTGTTCCAGTTCGGTATTGTGCTTTTATATTATTCATTAAGTGAACAGAAAAAGGACATAAATTTTCCACCATAAATAGCAACAAATATCATTGTAAATTCTCCATGGGGAAGTGGAACAGAATTCTTCCTCCGTAAGCCATGCGTGTTGTAAGAGGCGACTAAAATGCCGGGAGCAAGGGGCTAGTAACCCCTTCTCCTGTATATATTACTAAATGTAAAAGGAGAAACTTCCGTTTTTCCTTTTGGGCTACCCTGCCTCGGTGGGATACGGCCGGTGTGTTGAAAGAAAGATCATTGTAAATACTACAATGATCCACAATTACACAATTTAACACATGTAGCAGCTAGGAGGATTGGTACAGTGTACTGTGAATGTTGTACTCCAGACCTGCTCAGAATCTTCCAAGTTGCACTAACAAATGCAACGAATAGAAAGCTGAAGGCAACAGGAATGAGAACAATTTGTTAGTGGGTTAAATATGCCTACTCGTCTTAAGTTTGGCCTAGAAAGGTATAAATATAATAACAAGGAAAAAGACTAGTACAGCCCCTCCTCACTTAGCGATGTAGTCGTTTACCGACTGCTCAGACTTATGACCAGCTCTCCAACCAGTATGCAAACCCAGGTTTTGTATATTACAGCTGATTTCCTCTGTTCTGTTTATTTGGGAGCTGACTTGTCAGTGGATGGGTTTATGAAGGATGAGGTTGACCTAGAATTGATGAAGGAAAAAAGGTGAGTGGTGTGTTGAGGTATATGTGGAGACAAACAACGTTATCTATGGAGGCAAAGAAAGGAATGTATGAAAATATAGTAGTACCAACACTTTTATATGGGTGTGAAGCTTGGGTTGTGAATGCTGCAATGAGGAGACGGTTGGAGGCAGTGGAGATGTCCTGTCTAAGGGCAATGTGTGGTGTAAATATTATGCAGAAAATTCAGTGTGGAAATTAGGAGGTGTGGAGTTAATAAAAGTATTAATCATAGGGCTGAAGAGGGGTTGTTGAGGTAGTTTGGTCATTTAGAGAGAATGGATCAAAGTAGAATGACTTGGAGAGTGTATAAATCTGTAGGGAAAGGAAGGCGGGGTAGGGGTCATCCTCAACAAGGTTGGAGGGAGGGGGGTAAAGGAGGTTTTGTGGGCGAGGGGCTTGGACTTCCAGCAAGCATGTGTGAGCGTGTTAGGAGTGAATGGAGACAAATTGTTTTTGGGACCTGATGAGCTGTTGGAGTGTAAGCAGAGTAATATTTTGTGAAGGGATTCAGGGAAACCAGTTAGCCTGACTTGAGTCCTGGAAATGGGAAGTACAATGCCTGCACTTCAAAGGAAGGGTTTGGGATATTAGCAGTTTGGAGGGATATATTGTGTATCTTTATATGTATATGCTTCTAAACTGTTGTGTTCTGAGCACCTCTGCAAAAACAGTGATTATGTATGAGTGAGGTGAAAGTGTTGAATGATGATGAAAGTATTTTCTTTTTTGGGATTTTCTTTCTTTTTGGGTCACCCTGCCTCGGTGGGTCACCCTGCCTCGGTGGGTCACCCTGCCTCGGTGGGTCACCCTGCCTCGGTGGGTCACCCTGCCTCGGTGGGAGACGGCCGACTTGTTAAAAAAAAAAGATAGTTAACTACTGTATAAACATGTAAAAATATACTAAAAATGTTATAAATGGTGCAAAAGTGACATTAAAAAATGTCTAAAGATGGCTGACACAAACCATTATAATACACTTCTTGCTTAACCCTTTGAAGGTCGTCACGTACATGTACATACGTCATAACAGCAGGGGTCAGTCACGTACTTATACACGTAAATTCTAGCGGCTTCAAATCGAGCGGGAAAAAGCTGATACTCCTACATGTGAGAGAATGGGTCTGCACGGTCAGTGTGCACAGTATAAAAAAAATCGTGGAGCCAGTGGTGCATTGTAGGAATGCCATTTCAGTACCCTTTTTCTACTATGCCCCGCAGTAAGAAACTCCTCACTTCCCAGCGAATTGAGACTCACATTTTCCCAAGTGACAGTTCTAACACAGATGGAAGTGTCAGTGAAGATGAATTTCATGGTTTTGAGGAGTTTGTGGCAGAAAGCAATGCCCAGGAAACCAGAAGGAACGAAGGAGGGAAGGTAGGTACGAAGGAAGGAAGGAGGGAAGGTAGGTACGAAGGAAGGATGACCAAGACAACCATCATCCTAGGATAACCCAAAAAAGTCAGACAGTGACTTCTGTGTGAGTTGGTGTGGTGGGAAGGAAGGGATGTGTGTTGTGGAAGGCAGTGAGGGTTAGTGAGTGGTGGTATAATGCGTCTTTACGACACAAGACACGCCTGTGACTCAGCATATTTACAAGGGGGGAAGGTAGGTAGGAAGGATGAGAGTAACACTGTACATGGTATTAGAATATTAAGAAATGAAGTAGGCACTGTCACTATGAATATTACTATATGTCTAGAAATACACACACATCTAAATGGATTATAAAAACTTACAATTATCTTAAGTCTTATAACTTGCATGAACTGTATCACTGTAGACAACAAAAAGCATTTCACCCCTCCATGGATGCAGCATTTCACCCCTCCATGGATGCAGCATTTCACCCCTCCATGGATGCAGCATTTCACCCCTCCATGGATGCAGCATTTCACCCCTCCATGGATGCAGCATTTCACCCCTCCATGGATGCAGCATTTCACCCCTCCATGGATGCAGCATTTCACCCCTCCATGGATGCAGCATTTCACTCCTCCATGGATACAGCATTTCACCCCTCCATGGATGCAGCATTTCACCCCTCCATGGATGCAGCATTTCACCCCTCCATGGATGCAGCATTTCACCCCTCCATGGATGCAGCATTTCACCCCTCCATGGATGCAGCATTTCACCCCTCCATGGATGCAACATTTCACCCCTCCATGGATGCAACATTTCACCCCTCCATGGATGCAGCATTTCACCCCTCCATGGATGCAACATTTCACCCCTCCATGGATGCAACATTTCACCCCTCCATGGATGCAACATTTTACCCCTCCATGGAAGATGTGTTCATTTAATATCATATTTAATATCCCAAGAAGATCATCACTAGTAATACCTTTTGGCAGTGTGATGTAGTAGCCTGGCTTAGGCTTGGTTACAAGTACTTCTGACAGTGTGATGTTGTAGTAGCCTGGCTTAGGCTTGGTTACAAGTACTTCTGGCAGTGTGATGTTGTAGTAGCCAGGCTTAGGCTTGGTTACAAGTACTTCTGACAGTGTGATGTTGTAGTAGCCTGGCTTAGGCTTGGTTACAAGTACTTCTGACAGTGTGATGTTGTAGTAGCCTGGCTTAGGCTTGGTTACAAGTACTTCTGGCAGTGTGATGTTGTAGTAGCCTGGCTTAGGCTTGGTTACAAGTACTTCTGACAGTGTGATGTTGTAGTAGCCAGGCTTAGGCTTAGTTACAAGTACTTCTGGCAGTGTGATGTTGTAGTAGCCTGGCTTAGGCTTAGTTACAAGTACTTCTGACAGTGTGATGTTGTAGTAGCCTGGCTTAGGCTTGGTTACAAGTACTTCTGACAGTGTGATGTTGTAGTAGCCTGGCTTAGGCTTGGTTACAAGTACTTCTGGCAGTGTGATGTTGTAGTAGCCTGGCTTAGGCTTGGTTACAAGTACTTCTGACAGTGTGATGTTGTAGTAGCCTGGCTTAGGCTTGGTTACAAGTACTTCTGGCAGTGTGATGTTGTAGTAGCCTGGCTTAGGCTTGGTTACAAGTACTTCTGGCAGTGTGATGTTGTAGTAGCCTGGCTTAGACTTGGTTACAAGTACTTCTGGCAGTGTGATGTTGTAGTAGCCAGGCTTAGGCTTGGTTACAAGTACTTCTGACAGTGTGATGTTGTAGTAGCCAGGCTTAGGCTTGGTTACAAGTACTTCTGGCAGTGTGATGTTGTAGTAGCCTGGCTTAGGCTTGGTTACAAGTACTTCTGACAGTGTGATGTTGTGGTAGCCTGGCTTAGGCTTGGTTACAAGTACTTCTGGCAGTGTGATGTTGTAGTAACCAGGCTTAGGCTTGGTTACAAGTACTTCTGACAGCCTTATGTTGTAACAGCCTGGCTTAGGCTTGGTTATAGATAGTCTGACAGACACACAGATGATGATCAAACCAAATACACCTACCATCCGACTTACAACCTGCTCAACATACAACCACTCAACTTACGACCGTGTTTTTATGCCAAATTTCTAGGATATAAACAACTGTTTGTGTTGTACACAGTATTTATCCTAAACCTTACGGTATAAAATACAATACTAACAGCATAAAAAGTAAAGTAAAAAATGAAATACCAAAATAAAACAGTAAAATACAATCATTACAAAAGTGTGATATTGATGTTCAGTAGTAAGGTTCGACTTACGTCCAGTTGGTCAGAACCAAGCTTGGTTGTAAATCAGATGGTACCTGTACAAAGTATATAGCCAGGCCTATGGTCACTATCTTGAACACTAAGAACATAAGAAAGAAGGAACACTGCAACAAGCCTACTGACCCATGCGGAGCAGGTCCATGTCCCCCCCCCCCCCCCAGATTATCCCAGTGACGCACCCAGTCTGGTCATCCCCACTGAAGGATGGAGCACTGCACCAGACCCAGCAGCACAAGCTAGTCAGGTCCAACTCACACCCACTCATGTATTTATCTAACACTATGTGCTTAATTGTCCGCTTGTTGAGGAATATAAAGATAGTGTAACAACCTATGTGATTTTTTTTTTTTTTTTTTTTCAACAAGTCGGCCGTCTCCCACCGAGGCAGGGTGACCCAAAAAAGAAAGAAAATCCCCAAAAAGAAAATACTTTCATCATCATTCAACAATTTCACCACACTCGCACATTATCACTGTTTTTGCAGAGGTGCTCAGAATACAACAGTCTAGAAGCATAAACATATAAAGATACACAACATATCCCTCCAAACTGCCAATATCCCAAACCCCTCCTTTAAAGTGCAGGCATTGTACTTCCCATTTCCAGGACTCAAGTCCGACTATATGAAAATAACCGGTTTCCCTGAATCCCTTCACTAAATATTACCCTGCTCACACTCCAACAGATCGTCAGGTCCCAAGTACCATTCGTCTCCATTCACTCCTATCTAACACGCTCACGCACGCTTGCTGGAAGTCCAAGCCCCTTACCCACAAAACCTCCTTTACCCCCTCTCTCCAACCCTTTCGAGGACGACCCCTACCCCGCCTTCCTTCCCCTATAGATTTATATGCTTTCCATGTCATTCTACTGTGATCCATTTTCTCTAAATGACCAAACCACCTCAACAACCCCTCTTCTGCCCTCTGACTAATACTTTTATTAACTCCACACCTTCTCCTAATTTCCACACTCCGAATTTTCTGCATAATATTTACACCACACATTGCCCTTAAACAGGACATCTCCGCTGCCTCCAACCGTCTCCTCGCTGCTGCATTTACCACCCAAGCTTCACACCCATATAAGAGTGTTGGTACTACTATACTTTCATACATTCCCTTCTTTGCCTCCATAGATAACGTTTTTTGACTCCACATATACCTCAACGCACCACTCACCTTTTTTCCCTCATCAATTCTATGATTAACCTCATCCTTCATAAATCCATCCGCCGACACGTCAACTCCCAAGTATCTGAAAACATTCACTTCTTCCATACTCCTCCTCCCCAATTTGATATCCAATTTTTCTTTATCTAAATCATTTGACACCCTCATCACCTTACTCTTTTCTATGTTCACTTTCAACTTTCTACCTTTACACACATTCCCAAACTCATCCACTAACCTTTGCAATTTTTCTTTAGAATCTCCCATAAGCACAGTATCATCAGCAAAAAGTAACTGTGTCAATTCCCATTTTGAATTTGATTCCCCATAATTTAATCCCACCCCTCTCCCAAACACCCTAGCATTTACTTCCTTTACAACCCCATCTATAAATATATTAAACAACCATGGTGACATTACACATCCCTGTCTAAGACCTACTTTTACTGGGAAGTAGTCTCCCTCTCTTCTACACACCCTAACCTGAGCCTCACTATCCTCATAAAAACTCTTTACAGCATTTAATAACTTACCACCTATTCCATATACTTGCAACATCTGCCACATTGCTCCTCTATCCACTCTATCATATGCCTTTTCTAAATCCATAAATGCAATAAAAACTTCCCTATCTTTATCTAAATACTGTTCACATATATGCTTCAATGTAAACACCTGATCTACACATCCCCTACCCACTCTAAAACCTCCTTGCTCATCCGCAATCCTACATTCTGTCTTACCTCTAATTCTTTCAATTATAACCCTACCGTACACTTTTCCTGGTATACTCAGTAAGCTTATTCCTCTATAATTTTTACAGTCTCTTTTGTCCCCTTTCCCTTTATATAAAGGGACTATACATGCTCTCTGCCAATCCCTAGGTACCTTCCCCTCTTTCATACATTTATTAAACAAAAGTACCAACCACTCCAACACTATATCCCCCCCTGCTTTTAACATTTCTGTCATGATCCCATCAGTTCCAGCTGCTTTACCCCCTTTCATTTTACGTAATGCCTCACGTACCTCCCCCACACTTACATTCTGCTCTTCTTCACTCCTAAAAGATGGTATACCTCCCTGACCAGTGCATGAAATTACTGCCTCTGTTTCTTCCTTAACATTTAAAAGTTCCTCAAAATATTCTCGCCATCTACCCAATACCTCCATCTCCCCATCTACTAACTCCCCTACTCTGTTTTTAACTGACAAATCCATATTTTCCCTAGGCTTTCTTAACTTGTTTAACTCACTCCAAAATTTTTTCTTATTTTCATTAAAATTTCTTGACAGTGCCTCTCCCACTCTATCATCTGCTCTCCTTTTGCACTCTCTCACCACTCTCTTTACCTTTCTTTTACTCTCCATATACTCTGCTCTTCTTATAACACTTCTGCTTTGTAAAAACCTCTCATAAGCTACCTTTTTCTCTTTTATCACACCCTTTACTTCATCATTCCACCAATCACTCCTCTTTCCTCCTGCCCCCACCCTCCTATAACCACAAACTTCTGCCCCACATTCTAATACTGCATTTTTAAAACTATTCCAACCCTCTTCAACCCCCCCACTACTCATCTTTGCACTAGCCCACCTTTCTGCCAATAGTCGCTTGTATCTCACCCGAACTTCCTCCTCCCTTAGTTTATACACTTTCACCTCCCTCTTACTTGTTGTTGCCACCTTCCTCTTTTCCCATCTACCTCTTACTCTAACTGTAGCTACAACTAAATAATGATCCGATATATCAGTTGCCCCTCTATAAACATGTACATCCTGGAGCCTACCCATCAACCTTTTATCCACCAATACATAATCTAATAAACTACTTTCATTACGTGCTACATCATACCTTGTATATTTATTTATCCTCTTTTTCATAAAATATGTATTACTTATTACCAAATTTCTTTCTACACATAGCTCAATTAAAGGCTCCCCATTTACATTTACCCCTGGCACCCCAAATTTACCTACTACTCCCTCCATAACATTTTTACCCACTTTAGCATTAAAATCCCCAACCACCATTACTCTCACACTTGATTCAAAACTCCCCACGCATTCACTCAACATTTCCCAAAATCTCTCTCTCTCCTCTACACTTCTCTCTTCTCCAGGTGCATACACGCTTATTATAACCCACTTTTCACATCCAATCTTTATTTTACTCCACATAATCCTTGAATTAATACATTTATAGTCCCTCTTTTCCTGCCATAGCTTATCCTTCAACATTATTGCTACTCCTTCTTTAGCTCTAACTCTATTTGAAACCCCTGACCTAATCCCATTTATTCCTCTCCACTGAAACTCTCCCACCCCCTTCAGCTTTGTTTCACTTAAAGCCAGGACATCCAGCTTCTTCTCATTCATAACATCCACAATCATCTCTTTCTTATCATCTGCACAACATCCACGCACATTCAGACTTCCCACTTTGACAATTTTCTTCTTCTTATTCTTTTTAGTAATCTTTACAGGAAAAGGGGTTACTAGCCCATTGTTCCCGGCATTTTAGTTGACTTTTACAACACGCATGGCTTACGGAGGAAAGATTCTTATTCCACTTCCCCATGGATATAAAAGGAAAATTAATAAGACCAAGAACTATTAAGATAAAATCAAAGAAAACTCAGATGAGTGTGTATAAATAAATGTGTACATGTATGTGTAGTGTGACCTAAGTGTAAGTAGAAGTAGCAAGACATGCCTGTAATCTTGCATATTTATGAGACAGACAAAAGACATCAGCAATCCTACCATCATGTAAAACAATCACAGGCTTCGTTTTACACTCACTTGGCAGGACGGTAGTACCTCCCTGGGTGGTTGCTGTCTACCAACCTACTACTATACTATGTGATATATGAAGATATTAATGAAAAAAAAGATACCAGACATATTAAGCAAATTTCCTAAATTTGCTTGTAACAGATTAGTGAACTGTAAGAGTGAGTTCAGATGTACTCCTGTAAACCCTTCTGGGGCCTAGTTCCTAGGCCTATTGTGTATCTTTAGGCTCTGTGCTACCATCCACAGGATGGATATTTTTTTTTTTTTTTTCAACAAGTCGGCCGTCTCCCACCGAGGCAGGGTGACCCACCGAGGGTCACCCTCGGTGGGTCACCCCAAAAAGAAAATACTTTCATCATCATTCAACACTTTCATCTCACTCACACATTATCACTGTTTTTGCAGAGGTGCTCAGAATACAACAGTTTAGAAGCATATACGTATAAAGATACACAACATATCCCTCCAAACTGCCAATATCCCAAACCCCTCCTTTAAAGTGCAGGCATTGTACTTCCCATTTCCAGGACTCAAGTCCGACTATATGAAAATAACCGGTTTCCCTGAATCCCTTCACTAAATATTACCCTGCTCACACTCCAACAGATAGTCAGGTCCCAAGTACCATTCACTCCTATCTAACACGCTCACGCACGCTTGCTGGAAGTCCAAGCCCCTTGCCCACAAAACCTCCTTTACCCCCTCTCTCCAACCCTTTTGAGGATGACCCCTACCCCGCCTTCCTTCCCCTATAGATTTATATGCTTTCCATGTCATTCTACTTTGATCCATTCTCTCTAAATGACCAAACCACCTCAACAACCCCTCTTCTGCCCTCTGACTAATACTTTTATTAACTCCACACCTTCGCCTAATTTCCACACTCCGAATTTTCTGCATAATATTTACACCACACATTGCCCTTAAACAGGACATCTCCACTGCCTCCAACCGTCTCCTCGCTGCTGCATTTACCACCCAAGCTTCACACCCATATAAGAGTGTTCGTACTACTATACTTTCATACATTCCCTTCTTTGCCTCCATAGATAACGTTTTTTGACTCCACATATACCTCAACGCACCACTCACCTTTTTTCCATCATCAGTTCTATGATTAACCTCATCCTTCATAAATCCATCCGCCGACACGTCAACTCCCAAGTATCTGAAAACATTCACTTCTTCCATACTCCTCCTCCCCAATTTGATATCCAATTTTTCTTTATCTAAATTATTTGATACCCTCATCACCTTACTCTTTTCTATGTTCACTTTCAACTTTCTACCTTTACACACATTCCCAAGCTCATCCACTAACCTTTGCAATTTTTCTTTAGGATCTCCCATAAGCACAATATCATCAGCAAAAAGTAACTGTGTCAATTCCCATTTTGAATTTGATTCCCCAAAATTTAATCCCACCCCTCTCCCGAACACCCTAGTATTTACTTCCTTTACAACCCCATCTATAAATATATTAAACAACCATGGTGGCATTACACATCCCTGTCTAAGACCTACTTTTACCGGGAAGTATTCTCCCTCTCTTCTACACACCCTAACCTGAGCCTCACTATCCTCATAAAAGCTCTTTACAGCATTTAGTAACTTACCGCCTATTCCATATACTTGCAACATCTGCCACATTGCTCCTCTATCCACTCTATCATATGCCTTTTCTAAATCCATAAATGCAATAAAAACTTCCCTACCTTTATCTAAATACTGTTCACATATATGCTTCAATGTAAACACTTGATCTACACATCCCCTACCCACTCTGAAACCTCCTTGTTCATCCGCAATCCTACATTCTGTCTTACCTCTAATTCTTTCAATTATAACCCTACCGTACACTTTTCCTGGTATACTCAGTAAACTTATTCCTCTATAATTTTTACAGTCTCTTTTGTCCCCTTTCCCTTTATATAAAGGGACTATACTTGCTCTCTGCCAATCCTTAGGTACCTTCCCCTTTTTCATACGTTTATTAAACAAAAGCACCAACCACTCCAACACTATATCCCCCCCCCCTGCTTTTAACATTTCTGTCATGATCCCATCAGTTCCAGCTGCTTTACCCCCTTTCATTCTACATAATGCCTCGCGTACCTCCTCCACACTTACATTCTGCTCTTCTTCACTCCTAAAAGATGGTATATCTCCCTGACCAGTGCATGAAATTACCGCCTCCCTTTCTTCCTTAACATTTAAAAGTTCCTCAAAATATTCTCCCCATCTACTGACTCCCCTACTCTGTTTTTAACTGACAAATCCATACTTTCCCTAGGCTTTCTTAACTTGTTTAACTCCAAAATTTTTTCTTATTTTCATTAAAATTTCTTGACAGTGCCTCTCCCACTCTATCATCTGCTCTCCTTTTGCACTCTCTCACCACTCTCTTCACCTTTCTTTTACTCTCCATATACTCTGCTCTTCTTATAACACTTCTGCTTTGTAAAAACCTCTCATAAGCTACCTTTTTCCCTTTTATCACACCCTTTACTTCATCATTCCACCAATCACTCCTCTTTCCTCCTGCCCCCACCCTCCTATAACCACAAACTTCTGCCCCACATTCTAATACTGCATTTTTAAAACTATTCCAACCCTCTTCAACCCCGCCACTACTCATCTTTGCACTAGCCCACCTTTCTGCCAATAGTCGCTTATATTGCACCCGAACTTCCTCCTCCCTTAGTTTATACACTTTCACCTCCCTCTTACTTGTTGTTGCCACCTTCCTCTTTTCCCATCTACCTCTTACTCTAACTGTAGCTACAACTAAATAATGATCCGATATATCAGTTGCCCCTCTATAAACATGTACATCCTGGAGCCTACCCATCAACCTTTTATCCACCAGTACATAATCTAATAAACTACTTTCATTACGTGCTACATCATACCTTGTATATTTATTTATCCTCTTTTTCATAAAATATGTATTACTTACTACCAAATCTCTCTACACATAGCTCAATTAAAGGCTCCCCATTTACATTTACCCCTGACACCCCAAATTTACCTACTACTCCCTCTATAACATTTTTACCCACTTTAGCATTGAAATCCCCAACCACCATTACTCTCACACTTGATTCAAAACTCCCCACGCATTCGCTCAACATTTCCCAAAATCTCTCTCTCTCCTCTACACTTCTCTCTTCTCCAGGTGCATACATGCTTATTATAACCCACTTTTCACATCCAATCTTTATTTTACTCCACATAATCCTTAAATTAATACATTTATAGTCCCTCTTTTCCTGCCATAGCTTATCCTTTAACATTATTGCTACTCCTTCTTTAGCTCTAACTCTATTTGAAACCCCTGACCTAATCCCATTTATTCCTCTCCATTGAAACTCTCCCACCCCCTTCAGCTTTGTTTCACTTAAAGCCAGGACATCCAGCTTCTTCTCATTCATAACATCCACAATCATCTCTTTCTTATCATTTGCACAACATCCACGCACATTCAGACTTCTCACTTTGACAATTTTCTTCTTGTTAGGTAAGACACATATGCAACAGTTAGGTATCTTTATTACGAAACGTTTCGCCTACATAGTAGGCTTCTTCAGTCGAGTACAGAAAAGTTGATAGAAGCAGAAGAGACTTGAAGACGATGTAATCAGTCCATCACCCTTAAAGTTTTGAGGTGGTCAGTCCCTCAGTCTGGAGAAGAGCACCTCAAAACTTTAAGGGTGATGGACTGATTACATCGTCTTCAAGTCTCTTCTGCTTCAATCAACTTTTCTGTACTTGACTGAAGAAGCCTACTGTGTAGGCGAAACGTTTCGTAATAAAGATACCTAACTGTTGCATATGTGTCTTACCTAACAATCTGTCGGTATTTTATACCATTTTAATGTTCAATTTTCTTCTTCTTATTCTTTTTAGTAATTATTACAGGAAAAGGGGTTACTAGCCCATTGTTCCCGGCATTTTAGTTGACTTTTACAACACGCATGGCTTACGGAGGAAAGATTCTTATTCCACTTCCCCATGGATATAAAAGGAAAAGTAATAAGACCAAGAACTATTAAGATAAAATCAAAGAAAACTCAGATGAGTGTGTATAAATAAACGTGTACATGTATGTGTAGTGTGACCTAAGTGTAAGTAGAAGTAAGTAGAAGAGACAGACAAAAGACATCAGCAATCCTACTATCATGTAAAACAATTACAGTCTTTCGTTTTACACTCACTTGGCAGGACGGTAGTACCTCTCTGGGTGGTTGCTGTCTATCAACCTACTACCTCAGGATGGATATGTGGTGCACAATAAACTAGCAACTTCTGTCTAATCTACTGACTGTTATGTTACATTTAGACAGGCTGGTGACAGCTACAGACACAGTATAGTGACAGTTACAGTTATATTCACACAGTCTAGTGACCATTAGTTACATTCACACAAT
The DNA here is from genome assembly GCF_038502225.1 of Cherax quadricarinatus. Taxonomy (NCBI): domain Eukaryota; kingdom Metazoa; phylum Arthropoda; class Malacostraca; order Decapoda; family Parastacidae; genus Cherax; species Cherax quadricarinatus. Next base: position 316,352 of record NW_027195056.1, read on the forward strand.
CTAGTGAGTTATACTCACAGTCTAATGACTGTTACAGTTATATTCACAGTCTAGTTACAGTTATATTCAGACAATCTAGTGACTCTTAAGTGTACTAATGATTTTTGTTATTGTACAGAGCTTGGAGTGGTGTTACACGGTGTACAGTTACTGACCACAGAGATGGTACATCTTGTACACCAGATGGAGTACTACATGACCTTTGAGGTTCTGGAGTGTTCCTGGCACGGTCTTATGACCACACTAAAGACTGCTCACAGTCTTGACCAGGTCATTGATGCTCACAAGCACTTCCTAGACCGTATCATTGCTGGAGCACTGCTAGATGACCAGTCTAAGGTGAGCATTGCTGGACGACCATTCTTAGGTGAGTACTGCTTTATGACCAGTTTAAGGTGAGCATTGCTAGACGACCATTCTTAGGTGAGTACTGCTTTACGACCAGTTTAAGGTGAGTACTGCTGTACGACCAGTCTTAGGTGAATACTGCTGTACGACCAGTCTTAGGTGAGTACTGCTGTACGACCAGTTTAAGGTGAGTACTGCTGTACAACCAGTTTAACCCTTTCAGGGTTTTGGCCGTACTAGTACGGCTTGCGCCCCAGGGTTTTTGACATACAAGTACGCTTAAATTCTAGCACCCTCAAATCTAGTGAGAGAAAGCTGGTAGGCCTACACATGAAAGAATGGGTCTATGTGGTCAGTGTGCACAGTATAAAAAAAATCCTGCAGCACACAGTGCATAATGAGAAAAAAAAATCTCCGACTGTGTTTTTGGATTAAAACAGCGACTTTGCACTGTATTTTCGTATGGTATTTATTGTTGTATTCTAGTTTTCCTGGTCTCATTTTATAGAATGGAAGACATATTACAGAAATTGAGATGATTTTGACTGGTTTTACTTTGAAAAGTATCTTGAAATTGAGCTCAAAGTAGCAGAAATGTTTGATTTTTACCAAAGTTCAAAAGTAAACAAATCATGCCAAGCGTCCAATACACGTCAACTGGTGAGTCTAATATTCTTTCACAAGTGTGCCGATATTATTTATACCATTTCTACACTAATGCAGTAGTCTGCATAACAGTAAATCTTCTATTTTTTTGTGAGAATAAAAATTCAAAGTGGAAAGCCAAAGAAATATAAGAGGGGCCTGGGGATGTGACTGACGAACAGAGAACTTGTTATTTTAGTGCCAGGAATGTCTTTCTTGTTTATTCTGGACCCTATTTGGAAATTGGCATCTTTTGAAATTTGTGTGAAATTGGCAAAATTGCCAATTTCTGACCACTTTATTGGATAGTTGAAATTGGTAAATGGGTGGTTTCTTGTACTCATTCGATAGAAAAAATGGAGTTCTAGCGAAATAGTTATGATTTTTGTCGACTAGTACATTGGAATTGGCCGAAAATAGGGCTCAAAGTGGGCAAAATCGCTGATGTGTACACATTGTTGAGACCGCTAACTTCGCAAGAGCATAATTCCGTAAGTTTTCCATCAAATTTCATACTTTTGGTGTCATTATGATCGGGAAAAGATTCTCTGTCTTTTCTAAAGAATTTTTTTTTTTTTTTTTTTTGAAATTTGGGGGACCCTGAGAACAAGTCTCTGAGAGGGCCTGTGGACCCTGAAAGGGTTAAGGTAAGTACTGCTGTATGACCAGTCTTAGGTGAGTACTGCTGTGTGACGAGTCTTAGGTGAGTACTGCTGTGTGACCAGTCTTAGGTGAGTACTGCTGTGTGACCAGTCTTAGGTGAGTACTGCTGTGTGACCAGTCTTAGGTGAGTACTGCTGTGTGACCAGTCTTAGGTGAGTACTGCTGTGTGACCAGTCTTAGGTGAGTACTGCTGTGTGACCAGTCTTAGGTGAGTACTGCTGTGTGACCAGTCTTAGGTGAGTACTGTCACTGTTAAGCACTGCTAAGTGCAGTGCCTTTACTCTGAAAGACTCCACTATACAGAGGAACTTTATAATAGCACTGACTGTATAGAATGGAACTTTATAATAGAACTGACTGTATATAATGTCACTTAATAATGTATTTCTTTGCCCCGGACACAGCAAGTTCGGACACACCTGCGAACTTTCTACAACTTGATTCAGAACTTGAGGGGACTACAAGAACGACTGTCACTGGCTGTCTGCAGTGAAGTTCATGCTCGTAGAACCCACCAGGAGGCTGTCAAGGTACCAGGCTGATAGTGTAGGCCTATGTTTGGTACTTGTTACTGTCAGAGTAGTGGTAGTTGTAGTAGTATTGGTAGTAATAGTAGCTTGGTAGTGTATTAAGGTACCACACTAATAGGTTAGGTCTGTGTTTGGTACTTGTTACTAAGAGAGTAGTGGTAGTAACAGTAGTAGTGTGGTAGTAGTAGCAGTACTACTTGTAGTAGTAGTAGCAGCACTCAGAGATGCATCTCTCTGTGTATATACTCTGAGAGGTGTATATCTCAGTGTATATATATACTGTGAGGTGTATATCTTGGTGTATATACACTGATAGTTTACATTAATCACTAGTTTAGGTATTAGTGTTAATGCCCCTTGTGTAGTAGATAGTTTAAAGCCCTTAACCATGCTAACCAGTAATTAACTCAACTTGAACACACCGTTCTAAGCTGACACTGAACTTACAGAACCTAGATTGAGCACCTTAAAGAACCAGGGTCATTGTTTCAGGCCAGGACGGACGCCGGCGACTTTGGAACTTGGGCGGAACAAGAGGAAATTGAAAAGAAACGACGGAAGGAGTTCATGCTGAAGGTGGTACCTAAGTTGAAGTCTGACTTGAGGATCAACACTCAGACCTACCAGGTACAACCACCAGCACAACTACAACTACCTGTCTTAGTACTTTGTAACTGTATCTCGTGATGTACACATTGTACACAAATAACCTGCACATACCGAGACTTACTATAAGTTTTGGTCCGACTTGGACCATTTACAAGTCACACTGACACACAAAAGTGAGGGAGCCAGTTTATGTAGGTGAGAGGGACAGTGACGAGACCAAGAGAGTAAGAGAAAGAAGTAGTGGCCATGGTAGTGGAAGTAGAGAGTAGGGAGAGTAGTTTTAATGGCACAATAGATAGAAAGGGGAGTGATGGGTGAAGGGAGGCAGTAGTAATGGAATGGTAGATGTAGTAGTAATACAAGTGGGGTCAGTCTAAGAACAAGACAAAGTAGCACAGCAGGAGGGCTACTGGGCTAAAAGGGTGGGGCCAAATACACAGGGAAAGAAAATAAACAACCTTCACAGTAATCTAGTTTGTACTTCTGCTATAGATGCCTCTGGTGTCTACTATATTCCCTGCTTCTCTTGTTCTCTTCAATACTTTGGAGAAACTGGCAGCTCTCTTTCTGACAGACTTAAAGAACACACAAGTAGTGTTAGACTTGATGACACCAATAATGTTCTGTTCTGTCATGTTAGAGATCACAGTCATCCTATTGACTGGTCCTCTGCTAGAACTGTCTAACCTACTACTAGCCTTCACAATCACCATCTACACTACTTCTAGCCTTCACAGTCACCATCTACACTACTTCTAGCTTTCACAGTCACCATCTACACTACTTCTAGCTTTCACAGTCACCATCTACACTACTTCTAGCCTTCAGAGTCACCATCTACACTACTTCTAGCCTTCACAGTCACTATCTACACTACTTCTAGCCTTCACAGTCACCATCTACACTACTTCTAGCCTTCACAGTCAACATCTACACTACTTCTAACCTTCACAGTCACCATCTACACTACTTCTAACCTTCACAGTCACCATCTACACTACTTCTAACCTTCACAGTCACCATCTACACTACTTCTAACCTTCACAGTCACCATCTACACTACTTCTAACCTTCACAGTCGTCGTGTTGTTGAAGCATCACTTATTCACAACTTTGCTTGTATAAATCTTAGTGGTGACTTTGTCACTGTAGATGTCTACCTTTCTCATTATATTGTTAAATGTTCCAAACTTAGCAACTCTCCTGACTTGACCTCATATTTTCTTCTCCTCCTCTCTCTACCTCTTCTCCTTTCCTATTTTTCTTTACTTCTTTTCTTCTGCCTAGATGAGTTTTGTCAAGTTTTTTACCCATATGGTCCTACCCCTTGAGAGTCCTTAGCTCTCCTACGGTGATCCTTTGTTATTAGACTGACCCCACTTCTACTATTATTACTACTGCTACTACTGCATCTACCACTCAATTAGTATTGCTTCTACCATTACTATTGCCTCCCTTCATCTTTCACTCTTTTCTAACTCTTGTGCCACAAAACTACTCTCCCTACTACTACTGCTGCTATTTCCACTACTACCACTTCTTCCTCTCTTGGTACCGTCCTTAGATATAAGGTTTGTCAGGAAAGAATATAAGTGTTCCCTGATGCAGGTCTAAGTCATATGATGACCCACAGCTGGAGCTTTTGATCCTCAGACCGAGGCCTTCCACTGGCTTACCCCTCCACTCCTTTAAAATATATGGTTATAATTACAACTCCCGTCCTTGTCCCTCTCGCCTATATATATAACTGGCTCCCTCTCGTGTGTCTGTGTGACTTGTAAATGATTCAAGTTGGACCGAAACATTGTCACAAGTTTCACTCTCCTATACGCATCTTACTTGTGTATTGTTCCAGTCACGGTATTGTGCCTCATTCTTTTTGCAGACAATGTACTTTGTAACTGTAATTCATGATGTAAACGTTGTAACACCATAATACATGTAGACATTGATGTTTGCAGGACATGGTGCAGTCGTTCTTGTTGATGTTGACTCAGCACGACGATGACAACCTCCATCTGCTGAGTACTCGTCTGGACTTCAACGAGTACTACCACCGTCGCGACTACCGTCTCAACCAAAGACTCACCTACCATCATAAACGTAAGAGTATGGGCACCTCCTTCTGCCAGTGATGACTACATCAACTGGTGACTCACCTACCATCATAAACGTAAGAGTATGGGCACCTCCTCCTGTCAGTGATGACTACATCAACCAGCAACGACCCTCAACATATGTGGCATGGTGGCAACCTGTTTAAGTTGTCCCATCACTACCGTCAGTGCCATCACTGCCGCCAGTGCCATCACTACCGCTAGTGCCATCACTACCGTCAGTGCCATCACTGCCACCAGTGCCATCAGTGCCACTAATTTTAACACCTGTATCAATGTTTCCACGTGTTTCAGTTGTCAATAAATTGTTGTAAAGCCGTGCTAATAACCTTTATTACGAACCCTATACTGATGACTGGTGATACACGTGTGTCCACTGGTGATGCATCTACCACTGGTGATACATGTATGTCCACTGGTGATGCATCTACCACTGGTGATACATGTATGTCCACTGGTGATACATCCACCACTGACACATGTCCACTGGTGATACATCCACCACTGACACATGTCCACTGGTGATACATCCACCACTGATACACGTGTCCATTGGTGATATACGTGTCCACCACAAGTCAGAGTCACCTGGTAGTCACAGCTGGTGAGTCAGTGTCAAGTCACACCTCAGTGAAGGGCCCCAGACCTCGCCACACCTCCCGTGAACTTAACACAAAGTTCTATATCAAGTTCCACTCCCAAGTCCCACTTTCCGCTGCTTTATAAACCACCAATGACAGAAGGCCGGCTTTAAACTTGGTTAACCCCTTGGTAAAACAGGGATTGAACTTAGGGACTTAGAATCAAGTTCATTTTAAGTTTTATTTTTCTCCCTAAAGGAACATAAATAAATTACAAGAGTTCTTTTAAGTTAAGAAAAGAGAAAAAAGTTTATCTGTTCATATTTTGTACTTAAAAGTTCTATACAGTCTGAGCACTCAAAGTTCAACAAAGTTTTACATAACTTTAAGGTTTATGGTGATTCATAATGCAATTATCAAGTTCCTGTACATAGTCACTTCTCTTATAAAGTTCCTTTGTATATAGTCATTAGCTTTATTTAGAGGAGCTTTATATAAGAATGACTTTATAATGCTTTGCCTTTAGAATTCACTGAAATTTTGACTTAGATTTTGAAAGTGGTTATGTTAGATGGTAAGTTTGAAATACCTAACTGTGACTATTGATCCTCTGAACTTTCAGCACTCGACTGTAGGTTAAGTTCCGCGAAGCTGAGCTAACTGACAGTCAGCTGTGTGTCAGCAGAGCTGTGTGGGGGACCACTTACAATGCCTAGTCATAGTAGTCGTCATAGTAGTCTTCGTTATCATTGAATTCTCCTCTTCTTCTCTGCAGTAGTTGAAGAGTCGATAGGCTATTCTCATCCTCCTCCTCCTCTGCCTCCTCTTCCTCTTCCTCCTCCTCCTCCTCGTCCTCCTTAGCTTTGGTGGCAGCGATGTCGCTTGCGGTGTTTTTCTGGACTTTGTCGTTGCTGTCATCCCTACTGGGGTTCCTGGGTCGCTTGCCCGTCAGGGAGTGTAGTACCGATGAAATGCCCTTCGGTGTCTCCACCGGTGCAGCCTTGAGTAGTTTGGGGTTGGGTTTCTCATCCTTGACGTCCAGTTTGCTCTCCTCATCGCCCTTGAGGCTGCGGAGGACGTCATAGTTGATCTTGTTGGAGAGTCGTTTCTCCATGAGCATCTTCTCAATGGCCTCGCCAGCCGTGTTGGCTGGGGCATTGCTCTTGCTCTTCTTGGCATAGTTCTTCTTCTTCTTGGGTGGTTTGCCATCTTTCTCTCTCTCTTCTGCTTCTTTTGCCTCTCTCTCTTTCTTGATTCTAATTTCCTCCAGGTACTCCTTGTTGATCTTCATCCACAACTCTGTTTTCAATTTTATCTCTCTGTGCGACATAATGTATGAGTCGATCTCGTCGTCGTCGATTCCCGTCAAGTCTAAGACTCCATTGTCCTCCGGCTCTGGGTCGGCAGGACGGATCTCCATGCACTCCTCGATGGTGTCCTTCAACCCCAGACTTGCGGCCGATGGCCCAATCCCCTGCGGTTTAACCTCCTTCTTGACCTCATCTTCGGACGTGTCATTGAGGCAGTTATCTATCGTCTCCAGCGTTACTTCCGTTATAAACTTTTGAGTGTCGGCATTCTCCTGCTCGGCAAATTCTTCTTCGCGTTCTTCTTCTTTGTCGTACTTGGCCCAGATGCCTCGGAGCTTTCTCTTCCTCTCTTCCAAGTGCTTCTCGATCTCTTGCTGAAGTTCGGTCAGTTCATTATCAAGGTCTTCCTGCTTTTCAAGGAGGAGCTGAACTCTTTCCAGTTCACGCTTTCTTGCCGCCCGGAAGGCTGGTGGATCTTGCTCCTCAGCTAAGTCCACGGTCATAAACTCCTCCAGCGTCAGGGCACTTGACGGAGTTTCGCCAAACTCGGTCAGACGCTTTCGTAACGTCGACTCATGAACCTTGACAATTTTTATAACGTCATTAATGGTACGGTTGAAATTGTGAAGTCTAGCAGCTATGACTAGTGCGGCACCGCATACCCCAGATGGTCTCCGACCAGTGTGCATCCAGTCACGCTTCATGCGCTTCACTAGTCTTAAGGCAGTCTCCGACACATCATGAGTCTTGTCCCCAAATGACAATTTATACGCAAACCTCCAGATATATAAACACGGGTCCATCGCAGGAATGTTTATGCAGAGCGCTGTGGAGAGCCGAAGGTACGTCCGACCCAGCTCGTAAACGTCAATCTGGAGGGCATCGCTAACATCAATGAGCATGTGGGCCGTCTGTTCGGTTCTGCAGGTGATGTACACACAAGCGCCAATGACATGGTTGGTCTTCCTGCCGCGGGTCAGTCCCTTGCTTAATCCTAATTTGAAGAAGTTAAAAGAGGTTTCGATGCTTTGTTGTTTGAGGCGAAGTTGCTGGGCGAGGGCGTTGATTTTTTTCTTGGCGTTACTCAAAGTGATTTCTTTGCTTTCCCGTCCAAATGTGCCGTGAAAGCCCCTGAAGACAGGTCGTTTGCTGATGGAATCGGAGGCAACAAACTGACCGACGGCTGAACTCCCTCCATGGAAGTTGTCGAGGAACTGGACTTCACTGACTATGTTGTGCTCGGAGAGCACTGTGCCGCATGAGGTACAGACGGCGTCGCCACGGGCCGGGTCGACGTCAATCTCCCCGCAGCCGCAGTGCTGGCAACGAGACGACATCTCTCACCTGAAATTCAAAATTCCAGTGTTTGTAAGCACACCCAAGTTGCGACAAACGACCAGCAATGAACGGCCAGTGCCGAATGACCAGCGACAAACGACCAGAGGCACACATGAGGATTCAAACCTTGGCCCTCCCATACAGCAGATCCAAAGCGCTACCACTCAGCTACGAGGCATTAACAGGCATGGAAATAATTCTGGCATTAACAGGCATGATAACTGGTCTAGAAATAATTCCAGAATTAATAAGAATTGAAATAGGTCTAGAAATAGTGACTGAGAATTCCCATCATTTCTTTTGGGAATTTTTGTCAATGGGACTAAAAATAATGGGGTACTTTTTTAGTCCTTAAAATAAAGGGGTGATTATAAGAAGTGTCCATTAATGGAGGGTTCTAGTTCTAGTGAACAAGAGCAAACATGAACAGTACCACCGTGGTGATGGTGTGAATGTTAATGTGTTCTTTGTCAATATATATATATATATTATATATATAGGGTAGTACTACCTATGGAATTGAATTATAATAGTAATACAGTGGAACCTCAAATATCGAACTTTCTTCGGTCCAGAAGGCTGTTTGAGTGCCACTACCGAACGAATTTATTCCCATCAGGAATAATGTAAATTAGATTAGTCCATTTAAGACCCTCAAAAATACACTTATAAAAGCACTTACAAAAATACACTTATAAAAGCACTTACAAAAATACACTTATAAAAGCACTTACAAAAATACACTTATAAAAGCACTTACAAAAATACACTTATAAAAGCACTTACAAAAATACACTTATAAAAGCACTTACAAAAATACACTTATAAAAGCACTTACAAAAATACACTTATAAAAGCACTTACAAAAATACACTTATAAAAGCACTTACAAAAATACACTTATAAAAGCACTTACAAAAATACACTTATAAAAGCACTTACAAAAATACACTTATAAAAGCACTTACAAAAAATACAATTATAAAAATACACTTATAAAAGCACTTACAAAAATACACTTATAAAAGCACTTACAAAAATACACTTACATAATTGGTTGAGTTGGGAGCAGTTCAATTTTTGAGGTTCCACAGTAATAATAACAATTTTGATGGAAGTGAATAATAATAACAATTTTTATTCTGACATGATACAGTGGTAACTCGGGATACAAACACCTCAAAACTCGAACAATCATGTAAGTGTATTTACGTAAGTGCTTTTCTAAGTGTATTTACGTAAGTGCTTTTCTAAGTGTATTTACGTAAGTGCTTTTCTAAGTGTATTTTTGGGGGTCTGAAACGGATTAATCTAATTTACATTATTCCTTATGGGAACAAATTCGTTCGGTATCGGCACTTGAACAGCCTTCTGGAACGAATTAAATTCGTATCCCGAGGTACCACTGTACAAGGCTGTACAGAGGAATATAGTAGTTGGGTGGACATGCCAAAAGCCCCTTTGTACGCACAGCATTTCAGACAAACTTAATATTAACTTAAGATTAATAAGGCAATAACAGTTCTTACAGTCATTAGATGAGTTACAATGAGTACAAGAGAATGGAGTATTCTATTAGGTAATGCTATATGGCTTTAATAAGTCCGGTAGAGCAGTTCAGTACAGAATAAGTACAGTTTTGATATGGTTTATAAAACGTACAATATTATAATTTAGAACAAGTTAAAACAATTTACAATATGAAGTAGTACAATTTAGTACATTTCAGTACATTTTAAAACAATGAAACACTTAAGTTTGAAGTAACGAGTAAATGGTTGAGCAATCAATATACAATAATGAAACTGAAACGATTTTAAGTTCAAGGTAAATAATCAAATAGTTAAGCAGTCTTAAATTATTTACAAGTTTTTCGAGTAATTTTTGAGTAACTGGTATTAAGTCAAGTGTTTGGTTAATTTTGGGTGATGAGGTGATTTCTAAGTTGGGACTTAACTGATCTGCAGGCAGCAGGGGCCCTTTAATGTGTTCTGGCGATGAATTCCAGATTTTCGGGCCTTTTATGTGTGTAGCATTGTTGCACAGGGAGACATAGATACGTGGGATATCGAGGAGTGATTTGTGTCTTGTATTATGGCTGGGTTCTGTTATAGTTATTAACCCTTTCAGGGTCGAAAATTTTTGGGAAAAAAAAATAATTTTTTTCTTATGAAATAATAGAAAATCTTTTCCCAATCATAATGACACCAAAAGTATGAAATTTGATGGAAAACTTACGGAATTATGCTTTCACGAAGTTAGTGGTCTCCACAATGTTTACTCATTGGCGATTTTGCCCACTTTGAGCTCTATTTTCTGCCAATTCCAGAGTACTAGTCGACAAAAATCACAACTATTTCACTAGAACTCCATTTTTTCTATCGAATGAGTACAAGATTTCATCTATCCAATAAAGTGGTCAGAAATTGGCAATTTTGCCAATTTCACACAAATTTCAAAAGATGCCAATTTCCAAATAGGGTCCAGAATAAACAAGACAGACATTCCTGGCACTAAAATAACATTTCCTCTGTTCATTAGTCACGTCCCCAGGCCCCTCTTACATTCTTTTTGCTTTCCACTTTGAATTTTTATTCTCACAAAAAAATAGATGATTTACTGTTATGCAGACTACTGCATTAGTGTAGAAATGGTATAAATAATATCGGCGCACTTGTGAAAGAATATTAGACTCACCAGTTGACGTGTATTGGACGCTTAGCATGATTTGTTTACTTTTGAACTTAGGTAAAAATCAAACATTTCTGCTACTTTGAGCTCAATTTCAAGATACTTTTCATTGTAAAACCAGTCAAAATCATCTCAATTTCTGTAATATGCACAATTACCATTGGTGAGATAAGGGTAAATGAGAGAGTTGTAAAGAACAAGAGCCATTTGGGGTACATAGTAGTACCATATTTTTGACAGGATGGTTACTGTTTTGGAGACTTTCCTGGGTATTTGCTGTATGTGGGTCTGGAATTTGAGTCTATTAGTATGGTTGGGTTTGGGTGAGAGAAGACATAAGTAATGTCATCTGAAAATAAAATGGGTTTGAGGAGCTTTGATGCATTTGGGGACCCTCATCCTCAGAGAAAACAATAAACTCACTTTAGGGAAAACTCGAGATTCTCCCCAGAGCATTTGAATGTTTTCTTCTCCTACCAACCCCTATATTCTATATTCTATGTAAACTTTATTTATAAACAAAATACATTAACAAAGATACAATAGAAACGAGAACATAAATAACATCTCAGAGTCTACATCTCAACCACTTCATCCAGCTCCCTGGCAGTGGGCTGAGTGCCCAGAATGCTGCAGGCATTTCCCCTCTGGATTGCAACACTGAGTTTCTGAAAGAGGAAGCTGGCCACTTTGTGATCCTTGGTTTCTGTGATGAGCTTTTCACCCAGCTCTCTGAGGAAATTTAGAGCACACTTGCCTCATGCTCCAAGGGTCTCCGACCCTACTGGGATGAAGTTATAGCAAGGGGGCAGGTCTACATATTTGCAGATCTTCTGGGTCTCCCTGTAGCTGGTGGGTCCACCCCCATCAGCTTCAGAGTATGGCAAGTAGGTGTCTGCCAATGTTGCAGCACAAGTGTAGTCCCAGGCAATCTGTTTACCATCCTTTTAGGGTAGCACGGTGGCTCCATCTGGACGCTTTTGACTTCCGTTGGACCTCCATACTTGGGGTTCCCGTTAAGCTGGGCATACTTCCCTTCTGATGTATGACACACGAGACCATGAAGTTCAAATTGATCAGCTGACACCCTGCCGCAAATACACCTATGTTCAGTGAGTATGGGGGCAGCTAGGCGAAGAGCAACACTAATCCGAATGCCCTGTGGGTTGAGTTGGGTGCCCAGGGAGGAGTTGGGAACAACTAAAAGGAAATCCCCTGAATGTAGTGCCTTCACCACTAGGAGACAAGCTTTATCCTCTCCTGTAGTGTTGTTGAGCACTGTGTTGGCAATTTTTTCCATGATTGGTTTGTCCCAGTGGGACTGTTTGTGCTCTTTGGGAGGAGCTGGTCTGTTGGAGGAGTCTGCAAGGGTGTCCCACCATGTGGGAGTAGAATGAAATCAGCACAGAGGCACCCACACCACTGTAGGCCCTCGGATCAAGGTAAAACACCTAGCTCTGCTGGGTGCTTGATTCTTGTAGGATTGGGTGGTCCTGTGGGTTAGAGTATCATGTGATTTTCACTCACCATGAGGCGCGCCAAACTGACATAGGTTTGAGTCCTCGGCTAGTCGCAGTATTGTTATTGATTCAATACCACTCGTTCATGGTTACAATATGTATGTATATATATGTATATATATATATTTTTTTCAACAAACCGGCCGTATCCCACCAAGGCAGGGTGGCCCAAAAAGAAAAACGAAAGTTTCTCTTTTTAAATTTAGTAATTTATACAGGAGAAGGGGTTACTAGCCCCTTGCTCCCGGCATTTTAGTCACCTCTTACAACACGCATGGCTTACAGAGGAAGAATTCTGTTCAACTTCCCCATGGAGACAAGAGGAAATAAACAAGAACTAGAAAGAAAATGGAAGAAAACCCAGAGGGTTGTGTATATATCTGCTTGTACATGTATGTGTAGTGTGACCTAAGTGTAGGTAGAAGTAGCAAGACGTACCTGAAATCTTGCGTGTTTATGAGACAGAAAAAAGGACACCAGCAATCCTACCATCATGGTACTACCATCCTGTGGTAGCAGGACGGTAGTACCTCCCTGGGTGGTTGCTGTCCATCAACCTACTACCACAGGATGGTAGTACCTCCCTGGGTCGTTGCTGTCCATCAACCTACTACCACAGGATGGTAGTACCTCCCAGGGTGGTTGTCTACCAACCTACTACCACAGGATGGTAGTACCACCTCCCTGGGTGGTGGTTGTCTACCAACCTGGTACCACAGGATGGTAGTACCTCCCTGGGTTGTTGTTGTCTACCAACCTACTACCACAGGATGGTAGTACCTCCCTGGGTGGTTGTTGTCTACCAACCTGGTACCACAGGATGGTAGTACCTCCCTGGGTGGTTGTTGTCCACCAACCTGTTACCACAGTATGGTAGTATCTCCCTGGGTGGTGGTTGTCTAACAACCTACTACCACAGTATGGTAGTACCTCCCTGGGTTGTTGTTGTCTACCAACCTACTACCACAGGATGGTAGTACCTCCCTGGGTGGTTGTTGTCTACCAACCTGGTACCACAGGATGGTAGTACCTCCCTGGGTGGTTGTTGTCCACCAACCTGTTACCACAGTATGGTAGTATCTCCCTGGGTGGTGGTTGTCTAACAACCTACTACCACAGTATGGTAGTACCTCCCTGGGTGGTTGTTGTCCACCAACCTGTTACCACAGTATGGTAGTATCTCCCTGGGTGGTTGTTGTCTACCAACCTACTACCACAGTATGGTAGTACTTCCCTGGGTGGTTGCTGTCTACCAACCTACTACCACAGGATGGTAATACCTCCCTGGGTGGTTGTTGTCACCAACCTACTACCACAGTATGGTAGTACCTCCCTGGGTGGTTGTCTACCAACCTACTACCACAGTATGGTAGTACCTCCCTGGGTGGTTGTTGTCTACCAACCTAGTACCTAGGAATTAAATTACATTACCAGATATATTCAGCAAAATTCCAAAACTTGCCACGAGTACACCAAGACACACTGCAACAAGTGTTAGGGGCCCAAGACTGATAAACAGTCTCCCACCAGGCATACAGACAATTAACAATATACCCCTGGCTTCTTTCAAGACTCCTGGATGTCTTCAAGACCCCTGGATGTCTTCAAGACTCCTGGCTGCCTTCAAGACCCCTGTTTGTCTTCAAGACTCCTGGATGTCTTCAAGACCCCTGGCTGTCTTCAAGACCACTGGCTGTCTTCAAGACCCCAAGCTGCCTTCAAGACCCCTGTTTGTCTTCAAGACTCCTGGATGTCTTCAAGACCCCTGGCTGTCTTCAAGGCCACTGGCTGTCTTCAAGACCCCAAGCTGCCTTCAAGACCCCTGTTTGTCTTCAAGACCCCTGTTTGTCTTCAAGACTCCTGGATGTCTTCAAGACTCCTGGCTGACTTCAAGACCACTGGCTGTCTTCAAGACCACTGGCTGTCTTCAAGACTCCTGGCTGACTTCAAGACCCCTGGCTGACTTCAAGACCACTGACTGTCTTCAAGACTCCTGGCTGTCTTCAAGACCCCTGGCTGTCTTCAAGACTCCTGGCTGTCTTCAAGACCCCTGGCTGTCTTCAAGACTCCTGGCTGTCTTCAAGACCCCTGGCTGTCTTCAAGACTCCTGGCTGTCTTCAAGACCCCTGGCTGTTTTCAAGACTCCTGGCTGTCTTCAAGACCCCTGACTGTCTTCAAGACCCCTGGCTGTCTTCAAGACTCCTGGCTGTCTTCAAGACCCCTGGCTGTCTTCAAGACTCCTGGCTGTCTTCAAGACCCCTGGCTGTCTTCAAGACTCCTGGCTGTCTTCAAGACCCCTGACTGCCTTCAAGACCCCTGGCTGTCTTCAAGACCCCTGACTGTCTTCAAGACTCCTGGCTGTCTTCAAGACCCCTGGCTGTCTTCAAGAATCCTGGCTGTCTTCAAGACCCCTGGCTGTCTTCAAGACTCCTGGCTGTCTTCAAGATTCCTGGCTGTCTTCAAGACCCCTGGCTGTTTTCAAGACTCCTGGCTGTCTTCAAGACTCCTGGCTGTCTTCAAGACTCCTGGCTGTCTTCAAGACCCCTGGCTGTCTTCAAGACTCCTGGCTGTTTTCAAGACCCCTGGCTGTCTTCAAGACCCCTGGCTGTCTTCAAGACCCCTGGTTGTCTTCAAGACTCCTGGCTGTCTTCAAGACCCCTGGCTGTCTTCAAGACTCCTGGCTGTCTTCAAGACCCCTGGCTGTCTTCAAGACCCCTGGCTGTCTTCAAGACCCCTGGCTGTCTTCAAGACTCCTGGCTGTCTTCAAGACTCCTGTCTGTTTTCAAGACCCCTGGCTGTTTTCAAGACTCCTGGCTGTCTTCAAGACCCCTGGCTGTCTTCAAGACCCTGGCTGTCTTCAAGACTCCTGGCTGTCTTCAAGATCCCCGCCTGTCTTCAAGACTCCTGGCTGTCTTCAAGACCCCTGGCTGTCTTCAAGGCCCTGGCTGTCTTCAAGACCCTGGCTGTCTTCAAGACCCCTGGCTGTCTTCAAGACCCCTGGCTGTCTTCAAGACCCTGGCTGTCTTCAAAACCCCTGGCTGTCTTCAAGGCCCTGGCTGTCTTCAAGACCCCAAGCTGTCTTCAAGACCCCCGTCTGTCTTCAAGACCCCTGGCTGTCATCAAGACTCCTGGCTGTCTTCAAGACTCCTGGCTGTCTTCAAGAACCCGGCTGTCTTAAAGACTCCTGGCTGTCTTCAAGACTCCTGGCTGTCTTCAAGACCCCTGTTTGTCTTCAAGACCCCTGTTTGTCTTCAAGACTCCTGGCTGTCTTCAAGACCCCTGGCTGACTTCAAGACCACTGGCTGTCTTAAAGACCCCTGTTTGTCTTCAAGACTCCTGGATGTCTTCAAGACCCCTGGCTGTCTTCAAGGCCACTGGCTGTCTTCAAGACCCCAAGCTGCCTTCAAGACTCCTGTTTGTCTTCAAGACTCCTGGCTGTCTTCAAGACTCCTGGCTGTCTTCAAGACTCCTGGCTGTCTTCAAGATCCCTGGCTGTCTTCAAGACTCCTGGCTGTCTTCAAGACCCCTGGCTGTTTTCAAGAACCCTGGCTGTCTTCAAGACCCCTGGTTGTCTTCAAGACTCCTGGCTGTCTTCAAGATCCCTGGCTGTTTTCAAGACCCTGGCTGTCTTCAAGACCACTGGCTGTCTTCAAGAACCCGGCTGTCTTCAAGACTCTTGTCTGTCTTCAAGAATCCTGGCTGTCTTCAAGACTCCTGTCTGTCTTCAAGATCCCTGGCTGTCTTCAAGACCCCTGGCTGTCTTCAAGAATCCTGGCTGTCTTCAAGATCCATGGCTGTCTTCAAGACTCCTGGCTGTCTTCAAGACCCCTGGTTGTCTTCAAGACTCCTGGCTGTCTTCAAGACCCCTGGTTGTCTTCAAGACTCTTGGCTGTCTTCAAGATCCCTGGCTGTTTTCAAGACCCTGGCTGTCTTCAAGACCCCTGGCTGTCTTCAAGACTCCTGGCTGTCTTCAAGATCCCTGGCTGTTTTCAAGACCCTGGCTGTCTTCAAGACTCCTGGCTGTCTTCAAGACCCCTGGCTGTCTTCAAGACTCCTGGCTGTCTTCAAGATCCCTGGCTGTCTTCAAGACTCCTGGCTGTCTTCAAGATCCCTGGCTGTCTTCAAGACTCCTGGCTGTCTTCAAGACTCCTGGCTGTCTTCAAGATCCCTGGCTGTTTTCAAGACCCTGGCTGTCTTCAAGACTCCTGGCTGTCTTCAAGACCCCTGGCTGTCTTCAAGACTCCTGGCTGTCTTCAAGATCCCTGGCTGTCAAGACTCCTGGCTGTCTTCAAGATCCCTGGCTGTCTTCAAGACTCCTGGCTGTCTTCAAGACTCCTGGCTGTCTTCAAGATCCCTGGCTGTTTTCAAGACCATGGCTGTCTTCAAGACTCCTGGTTGTCTTCAAGACTCCTGGCTGTCTTCAAGACTACTGGCTGTCTTCAAGATCCCTGGCTGTCTTCAAGACTCCTGGTTGTCTTCAAGACTCCTGGCTGTCTTCAAGATCCCTGGCTGTTTTCAAGACCCTGGCTGTCTTCAAGACTCCTGGCTGTCTTCAAGACCCCTGGCTGTCTTCAAGACCCCAGGCTGTCTTCAAGAATCCTGGCTGTCTTCAAGAATCCTGTCTGCCTTCAAGAATCCTGGCTGTCTTCAAGACTCCTGGCTGTCTTCAAGACCCCCGGCTGTCTTCAAGACTCCTGGCTGTCTTCAAGACTCCTGGCTGTCTTCAAGACTCCTGGCTGTCTTCAAGACTCCTGGCTGTCTTCAAGACTCCTGGCTGTCTTCAAGACTCCTGGCTGTCTTCAAGACTCCTGGCTGTCTTCAAGACTCCTGGCTGTCTTCAAGACTCCTGGCTGTCTTCAAGACTCCTGGCTGTCTTCAAGACTCCTGGCTGTCTTCAAGACCCCTGGCTGTCTTCAAGACTCCTGGCTGTCTTCAAGACTCCTGGCTGTCTTCAAGACTCCTGGCTGTCTTCAAGACTCCTGGCTGTCTTCAAGACCCCTGGCTGTCTTCAAGACTCCTGGCTGTCTTCAAGACCCCTGGCTGTCTTCAAGACCCCTGGCCGATTTCAAGACCCCTGGCTTTCTGCAAGACCCCTAGTAGTAACAACCTATTTGATCATACCCTGATCCACCACGAGGCCTGGTCACGAATAATCTTAAGACACAAAGACTTGTTCCAAACTCAGAATCCCTTAGATTCAGTTAACAATAATTTTAATAAAACAATAGACAGCTACTGAAAGGCAATGATAAATTAATTAATAAATAGCAACCATCAATCCACCTTTACTGTTCAGTTTAATATAAATTATCTAAATGGCTAGTAGGTATGTTGAGCCCAACTGTTGGTATAAAATACGTACATACACAAAATACGTACATACACATAAAATAAGTACATATATATATATAAAATACGTGCATACATATATAAAACATGTACATACATATATAAAACATGTACATACATATATAAAACACGTACATACATATATTATATAAAATACGTACACAGATATATAAAATACGTTTTTTTTTTTCAACAAGTTGGTCGTCTTCCACCGAGGCAGGGTGACCCACCGAGGCAGGGTGACCCACCGAGGCAGGGTGACCCACCGAGGCAGGGTGACCCAAAAAAGAAAGAAAATTCCCAAAAAGAAAATACTTTCATCATTCAACACTTTCACCACACTCACACATTATCACTGTTTTTGCAGAGGTGCTCAGAATACAACAGTTTAGAAGCATATACGTATAAAGATACACAACATATCCCTCCAAACTGCCAATATCCCAAACCCCTCCTTTAAAGTGCGTACATACATATATAAAATACGTACACATAAAATACGTACATACATATATAAATACGTACATACATATATAAATACGTACACACATACAAAATACGTACATATATAAAATACGTACATATATAAATACGTACATACATATATAAAATACGTACATATATATAAAATACGTACATATATAAATACATACATATACATATAAAATACGTACATACACAATATACGTGCATACATATATAAAATACGTACATATATAAATACGTACATACATAAATACGTACATACATATATAAAATACGTACATACACATAAAATATGTACATACACATATAAAATACGTACATACATATATAAATACGTAGACATATAAAATACGTACATACAAATATAAAATACGTACATACATAAAATACGTACATACATAAAATACGTACATACATAAAATACGTACATACATATATAAAATACGTAGATACATATATAAAATACGTACATACAAATATAAAATACGTACATACATAAAATGCGTACATACATAAAATACGTACATACATATAAAATACGTACATACATATATAAAATACGTACATACATATATAAAATACGTACATACATATATAAATACTTACATATATAATATATAAAAAATACGTACATACATAAAGTACGTACATACATATATAAAATACGTACATACATATATAAAATACGTACATACATATATAAAATACGTACATACATATATAAAATACGTACATACATATATAAAATACGTACATACATATATAAAATACGTACATACATATATAAAATACGCACATACATATATAAAATACGTACATACATACATAAAGCACGTACATACATATATAAAATACGTACATACATATATAAAATATGTACATACATATATAAATACGTACATACATAAAATACGTACATACATATATAAAATACGTACATATATATAAAATACGTACATACATATATAAAATACGTACATAATATAAAATACGTACGTACACATAAAATACGTACATATATAAAATACGTACATACATATATAAAATACGTACATACATATATAAAATACGTACATATATAAAATACGTACATATATAAAATACGTACATACATATATA
Organism: Cherax quadricarinatus; assembly: GCF_038502225.1. Lineage (NCBI taxonomy): Eukaryota > Metazoa > Arthropoda > Malacostraca > Decapoda > Parastacidae > Cherax > Cherax quadricarinatus. Next base: position 335,658 of record NW_027195056.1, read on the forward strand.
AAATACATACATACATAAAATACGTACATACACATAAAATACGTACGTACATATATAAAATACGTACATACACATAAAATACGTATATACATATATAAAATACGTACATACATATATAAAATACGTACATACACATAAAATACGTACATACATATGTAAAATACGCACATACATATACAAAATACGTACATACCTATATAAAATACGTACATGCATATATAAAATACGTTCATACATATATAAAATGCGTACATACATATACACGTACATACCTATATAAAATACGTACATGCATATATAAAATACGTACATACATATATAAAATACGTACATACATATATAAAATACGTACATACATATATAAAATACGTACATACATATATAAAATACGTACATACATATATAAAATACGTACATACATATATAAAATACGTACATACATATATAAAATACGTACATACATATAAAATACGTACATATATAAAATACGTACATATACTAAATACGTACATACATATATAAAATACGTACATACATATATTAAATACGTACATACATATATAAAATACGTATACATATATAAAATACGTACATACATATATTAAATACGTACATACATAAAATATGTACATACATATATAAAATACGTACATACCTATATAAAATACGTACATGCATATATAAAATACGTACATACATATATTAAATACATACATATATATATAAAATACGTACATACATATATTAAATATGTACATACATATATGAAATACGTACATACATATATAAAATACGTACATACATATATTAAATACGTACATACATAAAATACGTATACATATATAAAATACGTACATACCTATATAAAATACGTACATGCATATATAAAATACGTACATACATATATTAAATACGTACATACATATATAAAATACGTACATACATATATAAAATACGTGCATACATATATTAAATACGTACATACATAAAATACGTACATACATATATAAAATACGTACATACCTATATAAAATACGTACATGCATATATAAAATACGTACATACATATATTAATATACGTACATACATATAAAATACGTACATATATATATATATATATAAAATACGTACATATATTAAATACGTACATACATATATAAAATACGTACATACATATATTAAATACGTACATACATAAAATACGTACATACATATATAAAATACGTACATACATATATAAAATACGTACATACACAAAATACGTACATACATATATAAAATACGTACATACATAAAATACGTACATACATATATAAAATACGTACATATATATATTAAATACGTACATACATATATAAAATACGTACATACATAAATAAAATACGTACATACATAAATAAAATACGTACATACATATATTAAATACGTACATACATATATAAAATACGTACATACATAAATAAAATACGTACATACATAAATAAAATACGTACATACATATATTAAATACGTACATACATATATAAAATACGTACATACATATATAAAATACGTACATACATATATAAAATACGTACATACATATATAAAATACGTACATACATATATAAAATACGTACATACATATATAAAATACGTACATACAAGGTCATCAGTCGTATATTAAAGTTAATTACGTGATCGTAGGGGAAAGCATTAAACTAGCAGGGGCACCTTGGGAGACAATCATCTCTGATCCGAGGAAGAGGAGAAGCACCAGCTCCTGGTCCCTGGATCAAGAACCCTTCACTAGCGGCTTGAGAAACTCTCCCTCACTACTGATTTAACGTCATTTAACGTCGTAATTACATACACATTAGCCACTAATGTATATAGGTAATGTGTATACATACTTACGGAGTTATCAGGGAGTAAATAGTCATGTAAATTAGTGTAAATAAGGCTGTAAATGAGGTAAATAACAGCGAGAAGCAACAACGTTGTTTACAATGGCGCGGTCGCTTACACTACTGAGAACTGGTCGCTTAAACTACCAGTACACTGCTGTTATTCCTGTTTTAATTGCTTAATTATATCTCTCTTGGGTATTTTATGGGTTATTAGCCATGCCAGACCCATGCCATGGGTGGTAGGCTATGTGTCATGTGGGTATGTGGTTAGTGTGGGGAGGGAATCAAAATATTCTTGGGGGGGGGGGGGGGGGTAATTTTGAGTTGGAGTGAAGTAATTTGTTAAGTTTTTAGTCCGGTAATGATTGTAATGGTGCTGAGCGAGGGAGGTTTTGATCCAGGGAACTGGAGTTCAATCTTGAAGTGACAGTTGTGTTATGCCAGAGACTGTGGTATGGTGTCACAGTGTTGTCAGAGTCAACCTTCTGTGTACTCTGAGTACACCTGTGAACTCTGAGTGCACCTTCTGTGTACTCTGAGTACACCTGTGAACTCTGAGTGCACCTTCTGTGTACTCTGAGTACACCTGTGAACTCTGAGTGCACCTTCTGTGTACTCTGAGTACACCTGTGAACTCCGAGTGCACCTTCTGTGTACTCTGAGTACACCTGTGAACTCTGAGTGCACCTTCTGTGTACTCTGAGTGCACCTGTGAACTCTGAGTGCACCTTCTGTGTACTCTGAGTACACCTGTGAACTCCGAGTGCACCTTCTGTGTACTCTGAGTACACCTGTGAACTCTGAGTGCACCTTCTGTGTACTCTGAGTGCACCTGTGAACTCTGAGTGCACCTTCTGTGTACTCTGAGTACACCTGTGAACTCTGAGTGCACCTTCTGTGTACTCTGAGTGCACCTGTGAACTCTGAGTGCACCTTCTGTGTACTCTGAGTACACCTGTGAACTCCGAGTGCACCTTCTGTGTACTCTGAGTACACCTGTGAACTCCGAGTGCACCTTCTGTGTACTCTGAGTACACCTGTGAACTCCGAGTGCACCTTCTGTGTACTCTGACAGTCATATAAACTGTCGAAGAGAGAATAGATTACAATCTTGGGCTGTCAGTTAGCAGTCTGACAGCAATAATACAAGAACAACTTCCACTGAACTTACCTGACTGAAGGAGACTGACATCAGTCAGTCCATCTATCATCAGTCTACTTAACAATGAGGAAGACTGTATGTGTCCCCCTATGGTGGGAGTCTTCAGTCAAAATATAGATACTGTATTGTAGACAGCAGGAGTGACGATACAATCAGTCCACCAAGAAGAGTGAAGCTAAATGTACTCTTATATACTGCCGGAGATGAGATGTGAGCGGTGGTTGTATTACAGAGGTACATAATGGGTCCAGGGACTGTACCTTAACATTACAGAGGTACATAATGGGTCCAGGGACTGTACCTTAACATTACAGAGGTACATAATGGGTCCAGGGACTGTACCTCAACATTACAGAGGTACATAATGGGTCCAGGGACTGTACCTTAACATTACAGAGGTACATAATGGGTCCAGGGACTGTACCATAACATTACAGAGGTACATAATGGGTCCAGGGACTGTACCTTAACATTACAGAGGTACATAATGGGTCCAGGGACTGTACCTCAACATTACAGAGGTACATAATGGGTCCAGGGACTGTACCATAACATTACAGAGGTACATAATGGGTCCAGGGACTGTACCACAACATTACAGAGGTACATAATGGGTCCAGGGACTGTACCTTAACATTACAGAGGTACATAATGGGTCCAGGGACTGTACCTTAACATTACAGAGGTACATAATGGGTCCAGGGACTGTACCTTAACATTACAGAGGTACATAATGGGTCCAGGGACTGTACCACAACATTACAGAGGTACATAATGGGTCCAGGGACTGTACCTCAACATTACAGAGGTACATAATGGGTCCAGGGACTGTACCTTAACATTACAGAGGTACATAATGGGTCCAGGGACTGTACCTCAACATTACAGAGGTACATAATGGGTCCAGGGACTGTACCTCAACATTACAGAGGTACATAATGGGTCCAGGGACTGTACCTCAACATTACAGAGGTACATAATGGGTCCAGGGACTGTACCTCAACATTACAGAGGTACATAATGGGTCCAGGGACTGTACCTCAACATTACAGAGGTACATAATGGGTCCATGGACTGTACCTCAACATTACAGAGGTACATAATGGGTCCAGGGACTGTACCTCAACATTACAGAGGTACATAATGGGTCCAGGGACTGTACCTCAACATTACAGAGGTACATAATGGGTCCAGGGACTGTACCTCAACATTACAGAGGTACATAATGGGTCCAGGGACTGTACCTCAACATTACAGAGGTACATAATGGGTCCAGGGACTGTACCTTAACATTACAGAGGTACATAATGGGTCCAGGGACTGTACCTCAACATTACAGAGGTACATAATGGGTCCAGGGACTGTACCTCAACATTACAGAGGTACATAATGGGTCCAGGGACTGTACCTCAACATTACAGAGGTACATAATGGGTCCAGGGACTGTACCTCAACATTACAGAGGTACATAATGGGTCCAGGGACTGTACCTTAACATTACAGAGGTACATAATGGGTCCAGGGACTGTACCTCAACATTACAGAGGTACATAATGGGTCCAGGGACTGTACCTCAACATTACAGAGGTACATAATGGGTCCAGGGACTGTACCTCAACATTACAGAGGTACATAATGGGTCCAGGGACTGTACCTCAACATTACAGAGGTACATAATGGGTCCAGGGACTGTACCTCAACATTACAGAGGTACATAATGGGTCCAGGGACTGTACCTCAACATTACAGAGGTACATAATGGGTCCAGGGACTGTACCTCAACATTACAGAGGTACATAATGGGTCCAGGGACTGTACCTCAACATTACAGAGGTACATAATGGGTCCAGGGACTGTACCTCAACATTACAGAGGTACATAATGGGTCCAGGGACTGTACCTCAACATTACAGAGGTACATAATGGGTCCAGGGACTGTACCTCAACATTACAGAGGTACATAATGGGTCCATGGACTGTACCTCAATATTACAGAGGTACATAATGGGTCCAGGACTGTACCTCAACATTACAGAGGTACATAATGGGTCCAGGGACTGTACCTCAACATTACAGAGGTACATAATGGGTCCAGGGACTGTACCTCAACATTACAGAGGTACATAATGGGTCCAGGACTGTACCTCAACATTACAGAGGTACATAATGGGTCCAGGGACTGTACCTCAACATTACAGAGGTACATAATGGGTCCAAGGACTGTACCTCAACATTACAGAGGTACATAATGGGTCCAGGGACTGTACCTCAACATTACAGAGGTACATAATGGGTCCAGGGACTGTACCTCAACATTACAGAGGTACATAATGGGTCCAGGGACTGTACCTCAACATTACAGAGGTACATAATGGGTCCAGGGACTGTATCTCAACATTACAGAGGTACATAATGGGTCCAAGGACTGTACCTCAACATTACAGAGGTACATAATGGGTCCAGGGACTGTACCTCAACGTTACAGAGGAACATAATGGGTTCAGGGACTGTACCTTAACATTACAGAGGTACATAATGGGTTCAGGGACTGTACCTCAACATTACAGAGGTACATAATGGGTCCAGGGACTGTACCTCAACATTACAGAGGTACATAATGGGTCCAGGGACTGTACCTTAACATTACAGAGGTACATAATGGGTCCAGGGACTGTACCTCAACATTACAGAGGTACATAATGGGTCCAGGGACTGTACCTTAACATTACAGAGGTACATAATGGGTCCAGGGACTGTACCTTAACATTACAGAGGTACATAATGGGTCCAGGGACTGTACCTCAACATTACAGAGGTACATAATGGGTCCAGGGACTGTACCTCATCATTACAGAGGTACATAATGGGTCCAGGGACTGTACCTTAACATTACAGAGGTACATAATGGGTCCAGGGACTGTACCTCAACATTACAGAGGTACAGAATGGGTCCAGGGACGGTACCTCAACATTACAGAGGTACATAATGGGTCCAGGGACTGTACCTCAACATTAGAGAGGTACATAATGGGTCCAGGGACTGTACCTTAACATTACAGAGGTACATAATGGGTCCAGGGACTGTACCTCAACGTTACAGAGGAACATAATGGGTTCATGGACTGTACCTTAACATTACAGAGGTACATAATGGGTCCAGGGACTGTACCTCAACATTACAGAGGTACATAATGGGTCTAAGGACTGTACCTCAACATTACAAAGGTACATAATGGGTCCAGGGACTGTACCTCAACATTACAGAGGTACATAATGGGTCCAGGGACTGTACCTCAACATTACAGAGGTACATAATGGGTCCAGGGACTGTACCTCAACATTAATCACCTTCCTGTGTGGTATACTGAGACACTATGTCAGTGTTCTGATCTCCACTCAGAAGAAGGTAGACCTCACCCAGCTGCAGGATAGGTCAGTATACCTTCTGTTATACCAGGGTATACCTGTTATGCCAGGGTATATCTGTTATACCAGGGTATACCTGTTATGCCAGGGTATATCTGTTATACCAGGGTATACCTGTTATACCAGGGTATACCTGTTATACCAGGGTATACCTGTTATACCAGGGTATACCTGTTATACCAGGGTATACCTGTTATACCAGGGTATACCTGTTATACCAGGGTATACCTGTTATACCAGGGTATACCTGTTATACCAGGGTATACCTGTTATACCAGGGTATACCTGTTATACCAGGGTATACCTGTTATGCCAGGGTATACCTGTTATACCAGGGTATACCTTTTATACCAGGGTATACCTGTTATACCAGGGTATACCTGTTATACCAGGGTATACCTGTTATGTCAGGGTATACCTGTTATACCAGGGTATACCTGTTATACCAGGGTATACCTGTTATACCAGGGTATACCTGTTATACCAGGGTATACCAGGGTATACCTGTTATGCCAGGGTATACCTGTTATACCAGGGTATACCTGTTATACCAGGGTATACCTGTTATACCAGGGTATACCTGTTATACCAGGGTATACCGTGCTGTTATACCAGGGTATTCCTTGCTGTTATACCAGGGTATTCCTTGCTGTTATACCAGGGTATTCCTTGCTGTTATACCAGGGTATTCCTTGCTGTTATGCCAGGGTATTCCTTGCTGTTATACCAGGGTATACCTGTTATACCTGGGTATACCTGTTATACCAGGGTATACCTGTTATACCAGGGTATTCCTTGCTGTTATACCAGGGTATTCCTTGCTGTTATACCAGGGTATTCCCTGCTGTTATGCCAGGGTATACCTGTTATACCAGGGTATACCTGTTATACCAGGGTATACCTGTTATACCAGGGTATACCTGTTATACCAGGGTATTCCTTGCTGTTATACCCGGGTATTTCTTGCTGTTATACCAGGGTATACCTGTTATGCCAGGGTATGCCTGTTATACCAGGGTATTCCTTGCTGTTATACCAGGGTATTCCTTGCTGTTATACCAGGGTATACCTTGCTGTTATACCAGAGTATACCTTGCTGTTATACCAGGGTATACCTTGCTGTTATACCAGGGTATACCTGTTAAACCAGGGTATATCTTGCTGTTATACCAGGGTATACCTTGCTGTTATACCAGTGTATACCTGTTAAACCAGGGTATATCTTGCTGTTATACCAGGGTATACCTTGCTGTTATACCAGGGTATACCTTGCTGTTATACCAGGGTATACCTTGCTGTTATACCAGGGTATACCTGTTAAACCAGGGTATACCTGTTATACCAGGGTATACCTTGCTGTTATACCAGGGTATACCTTGCTGTTATACCAGGGTATACCTGTTAAACCAGGGTATATCTTGCTGTTATACCAGGGTATACCTTGCTGTTATACCAGGGTATACCTTGCTGTTATACCAGGGTATACCTTGCTGTTATACCAGGGTATACCTGTTATACCAGGGTATACCTTGCTGTTATACCAGGGTATACCTTGCTGTTATACCAGGGTATTCCCTGCTGTTGTACCAGGGTATACCTTGTTATACCAGGGTATACTTTGCTGTTATGCCAGGGTATACCTTGCTGTCAGTATACCTTCTGTTTTACCAGGGTATACCTTGTTTTACCAGGGTATACCTTTGTCAGTATACCTTTCTGTTATACCAGGATATACCTTGTTGTTTTACCAGGGTATACCTTTGTCAGTATACCTTCTGTTATACCAGGGTATACCTTGTTGTCAGTATACCTTCTTTTATACCAGTGTATACCTTGCTGTTATGCCAGGGTATAACTTTATCAGTATACCTTCTGTTATATCAGGGTATACCTTGTTTTACCAGGGTATACCTTTGTCAGTATACCTTTCTGTTATACCAGGATATACCTTGTTGTTTTACCAGGGTATACCTTTGTCAGTATACCTTCTGTTATACCAGGATATACCTTGCTGTTTTACCAGGGTATACCTTTGTCAGTATACCTTCTATTATACCAAGGTATGCCTTTCTTGCAGTATACCTTGTTGTCAGTATACCTTCATTTATACCAAGATATATCTTTCAGTATACCGTGAGTTATACCAGGATATACCCTGATGTTAGTATACTTTCACTTATACCGGGGTGTACCTTTCAGTGTATCATGCTGTTATACCAGGGTACACCTTACTCTCAGTATTCCTTCACATATACCAGGGTATACCTTGCTGCAGTATAGGTCAGTATACTTTCGGTTATACCACTATATACCCTGCTGTCAGTATACCTTGTTATACCACTGTATACCAGCGGTAGGTCAGTATGCCTTCATTTTCACCAGTGTATACTCTTTTGTGGTATAAGCTAGTATCCCTTGCTGCCAGCATAATTTCAAGTATACCAATGTATTCCTTGCTTTTAGTATAATTTCAGGTATACCAGCTATGGGATAGGTCAATATACCTTCAGATATATCAGTGTATACCTTCAATTATACCAGTTTTATACCAGCAGTAGTATAGGTCAATATGCCTTCGGATGTACCTATATATACTCACTGCATAAGTCAGTATACCTGTAGATATACCAGTGTATATCCAGCTGTCAGTATACCTTCAGATATACCGGTGTATACCCAGCTGCTGGTTGAGATTCATCTCGTTCGTGGGGTCGTCCTGCCCTCGTTCCCTGGCGATTGAGTGTTATGTCTTACCTGACAGCTGTCCATTTAAAACGACCGACCCTAATACACATTATAGACTGGTTGTGACTCACGGAATCGTGAGAACATGTCAGTAAATTATGGACCAGGCAGGACTTGAATCCCTGGGTCTTTCGTGTGTAATATTCCCATGTCATGTAGGGGGGTATTGGTTAGGGGAATATGGGGGTAAGCGGGAGGGAGTCAGTAGGTAGGTGACAGGCGAGGCAGTAGGAGGGATGAGTGCGGAGGTAGGTAGGTAATGTGACAGGAGAGGTGAGCGGTAGGTGAGATGATTAGCGGAGGTAGGTAGGTAATGTGAGGTCACTGGTGACTACACCTTCACCTCTCATTACTCTACCCACCATCCTACTCTCCCTCTCACTACTTTAACTAAACATAAATAAATGGAGAAAATAACGGGGACCGTGAATATTACTATTCTACTCAAACACAGTTTATTAAGTCCTTGTACAATAATATATTTGGGAACAGGAGAACATTATTGTGGTTTAGATAAACGGGATGGTATGTATAAGCAGTGAGACAGGGAACACAATCAACTTGACCAAAATGAATGTAACTTACAATATAGTTCAGAGGACAGTTCATCACAGGAACTAAGCCACAGGTCCCAAGACCTACACAGCACGAGTACTGCGCCAAGCCAGTACTCTGCCCAATGCCTCCAACAGTCTCCTCCAGAGACTTCAGCAGCCTTCTCCCAAGCCCTGCACCCCAGCAGCAGCTCCGCTCGAAGTCTCTGCTCAGGAGCTCTGCACCCCAGCAGCAGCTCCGCTCGAATCCCTTGATCATGCTCTTCCTTGGGCTTTTATGGTGGTCCAAGCACCCTCCACAACCATGTGTACGACCTGACGCCTGGATTTGACGCCGTCAAGAACAAAAGACCTCAGACGTGGGCGTGGCTACCCGACATTGGCCAAGGCAGGTGTGACCATATAATTGGTTAAATTAGGTCTCCCCAGAGACCTCACAAGCCCAGCTGGACTACACACCCAATGTCAGAACTGTTCAAGGTGAATACAAAGTCCAGCCCTGCTGGTTCATCCTCTTTCTCTCAGGTAGTGTCCTTAACATGTTAATATATATGACTTTCCAGTACCACCTCCATCATCATAACTCTCCATGTTTCTTGACCCCCATGTGGCTGCATGTTTTCCCAGTCAGTCTCATTGTGCTTGAAATCCCCCATAACAAGTAACTTTGCCCTGGCCACCTCAGCTATTGTGTCCACCATTGCTCTAGTGATCTCATACACTTGTCTTGGTCTCCTGCTGTTTGGTGGTGGGTTGTACATCACTGCTCTCATCACCTTGGGACCCCAGTCTTAAGTGTTTCTACTATGTAGTCATCTGCTTCCCCTCTGACCAGTCCTCCCATCTCAAAAGTCCACTGGTTTTTGATGAGCAGTGCAACTCTCCTGCCCATCTGTTTCCTCTGTCTTTCCTCAGGATCTGATATCCAGCCAGGAAGATCACATATGTTATCTCTGTTATCTACATGAGCTTTGTTTCTGTGAGTGCTGTGATGTCTGGGGATGCCTCCATTACTCGTTATTGCCACTCCTCATCCTTATTTCTTATTTTGTGTGTGTGTGTGCATGTGCTTGCACATGCACACACTCACCTATTACTCCAATATATATTGCAGGGGTCATTGAGTCTCAGCTCCTGGCCCCGTGCTTGCATACATAGAGAGGTGTACATATATAAATGTTTCTTGACAGCCAAGCCATGATCCGGGCCAGGATGGTGAGAGAGAATGGTAAATATATACCTGAACAAGCATTCCTTATGAGACGACACTTCTTCAACAACGATGAGTCAGGTAATGTTGGGTTTGACACCTTGTCTGACTTATGTTGTGTGTTTGACAGCTTATTAGACCTATGTAGTGTATATTTGACATTATTAGACCTATGTAGTGTATATTTGACAGATTATTAGACCTATGTAGTGTATATTTGACATTATTAGACCTATGTAGTGTATATTTGACAAATTATTAGACCTATGTAGTGTATATTTGACAGATTATTAGACCTATGTAGTGTATATTTGACATTATTAGACCTATGTAGTGTATATTTGACAGATTATTAGACCTATGTAGTGTATATTTGACATTGTTAGACCTATGTAGTGTATTTGACAGATTATTAGACCTATGTAGTGTATATTTGACAGATTATTAGACCTCTGTGGTGTATATTTGACAGATTATCAGACTTACGTTGTGTATGTTTGACAGGTTACGTGAAGACAGTGACTCACGTCACGTATGTTTGACAGGTTACCTGAAGACAGTGACTCACGTAATGTATGTTTGACAGGTTACCTGAAGAAAGTGACTCACGCCATGTATGTTTGACAGGTTACCTGAAGACAGTGACTCATGTATGTTTGACAGGTTACCTGAAGACAATGACTCACGTCATGAATGTTTGACAGGTTACCTGAAGACAGTGACTCACGTCATGTATGTTTGACAGGTTACCTGAAGACAGTGACTCACGTCATGTATGTTTCACAGGTTACCTGAAGACAGTGACTCACGTCATGTATGTTTGACAGGTTACCTGAAGACAGTGACTCATGTATGTTTGACAGGTTACCTGAAGACAGTGACTCATGTATGTTTGACAGGTTACCTGAAGACAGTGACTCACGTATGTTTGACAGGTTACCTGAAGAAAGTGACTCGTGTATGTTTGACAGGTTACCTGAAGAAAGTGACTCGTGTATGTTTGACAGGTTACCTGAAGAAAGTGACTCGTGTATGTTTGACAGGTTACCTGAAGACAGTGACTCACATCATGTATGTTTGACAGGTTACCTGCAGACAGTGACTCACGTCATGTATGTTTGACAGGTTACCTGAAGAAAGTGACTCGTGTATGTTTGACAGGTTACCTGAAGACAGTGACTCGTGTAATGTATGTTTGACAGGTTACCTGAAGACAGTGACTCGTGTAATGTATGTTTGACAGGTTACCTGAAGACAGTGACTCGTGTAATGTATGTTTGACAGGTTACCTGCAGACAGTGACTCGTGTAATGTATGTTTGACAGGTTACCTGAACACAGTGACTCGTGTAATGTATGTTTGACAGGTTACCTGCAGACAGTGACTCACGTAATGTAATGTTTGACAGGTTACCTGAAGACAGTGACTCGTGTAATGTATGTTTGACAGGTTACCTGAAGACAGTGACTCGTGTAATGTATGTTTGACAAGTTACCTGAAGACAGTGACTCGTGTAATGTATGTTTGACAGGTTACCTGCAGACAGTGACTCGTGTAATGTATGTTTGACAAGTTACCTGAAGACAGTGACTCGTGTAATGTATGTTTGACAGGTTACCTGAAGACAGTGACTCGTGTAATGTATGTTTGACAGGTTACCTGAAGACAGTGACTCGTGTAATGTATGTTTGACAGGTTACCTGAAGACAGTGACTCACGTCACGTATGTTTGACAGGTTACCTGCAGACAGTGACTCACATAATGTAATGTTTGACAGGTTACCTGAAGACAGTGACTCACGTAATGTAATGTTTGACAGGTTACCTGAAGACAGTGACTCGTGTAATGTATGTTTGACAGGTTACCTGCAGACAGTGACTCGTGTAATGTAATGTTTGACAGGTTACCTGCAGACAGTGACTCGTGTAATGTATGTTTGACAGGTTACCTGCAGGCAGTGACTCACGTAATGTAATGTTTGACAGGTTACCTGCAGACAGTGACTCGTGTAATGTATGTTTGACAGGTTACCTGAAGACAGTGACTCACGTCACGTATGTTTGACAGGTTACCTGAAGACAGTGATTCGTGTAATGTATGTTTGACAGGTTACCTGAAGACAGTGACTCGTGTAATGTATGTTTGACAGGTTACCTGAAGACAGTGACTCGTGTAATGTATGTTTGACAGGTTACCTGCAGACAGTGACTCACGTAATGTAATGTTTGACAGGTTACCTGAAGACAGTGACTCACGTAATGTAATGTTTGACAGGTTACCTGAAGACAGTGACTCGTGTAATGTATGTTTGACAGGTTACCTGAAGACAGTGACTCGTGTAATGTATGTTTGACAGGTTACCTGTAGACAGTGACTCACGTCACGTATGTTTGACAGGTTACCTGAAGACAGTGACTCATGTAATGTATGTTTGACAGGTTACCTGAAGACAGTGACTCGTGTAATGTATGTTTGACAAGTTACCTGAAGACAGTGACTCGTGTAATGTAATGTTTGACAGGTTACCTGAAGACAGTGACTCGTGTAATGTAATGTTTGACAAGTTACCTGAAGACAGTGACTCGTGTAATGTAATGTTTGACAGGTTACCTGAAGACAGTGACTCGTGTAATGTAATGTTTGACAGGTTACCTGAAGACAGTGACTCGTGTAATGTAATGTTTGACAGGTTACCTGAAGACAGTGACTCGTGTAATGTAATGTTTGACAGGTTACCTGAAGACAGTGACTCGTGTAATGTATGTTTGACAGGTTACCTGAAGACAGTAAAGCGAGCTTCAGCACCACAACCCATGACTGACCCTAATATAATGGTCGAGATGTTGAAGGGGCAGTTGACCAACATGTTGCCCATGATTGCTATTGGTGGATGGATCAACTGGACATTCTCAGGCTTCGTTACTAGTAGGTCACATCTACTGTGTTACACTGCGTTACTAGCATGTTATACTGTGTTGATAGGTTACCAGCGTGTTACCAATATGTGACACCGTTGTTATCTTGCTGATAGCTAAAGTACCGTTCCCGCTGACGCTGAGATTCAAGCCCATGCTGCAGCGGGGTATCGAGCTGGTATCGCTGGATGCTTCCTGGGTATCGTCAGCATCCTGGTACTTCCTCAATGTATTTGGTCTGCGCTCCATCTATACCCTGGTACTGGGCGAGAATAATGGTGAGTAACTGCATACCAGTATTATACTACCAGTATTATACTACCAGTATTATACTACCAGTATTATACTACCAGTATTATACTACCAGTATTATACTACCAGTATTATACTACCAGTATTATACTACCAGTATTATACTACCAGTATTATACTACCAGTATTATACTAGTATTATACTACCAGTATTATACTAGTATTATACTACCAGTATTATACTACCAGTATTATACTACCAGTATTATACTACCAGTATTATACTAGTATTATACTAGTATTATACTACCAGTATTATACTAGTATTATACTACCAGTATTATACTAGTATTATACTACCAGTATTATACTAGTATTATACTACCAGTATTATACTACCAGTATTATACTACCAGTATTATACTAGTATTATACTAGTATTATACTACCAGTATTATACTAGTATTATACTACTACTAGTATTATACTACCAGTATTATACTACCAGTATTATACTACCAGTATTATACTACCAGTATTATACTAGTATTATACTAGTATTATACTACCAGTATTATACTAGTATTATACTACCAGTATTATACTACCAATATTATAATACCAGTATTATACTACCAGTATTATACTAGTATTACACTACCAGTATTATAATGCCAGTATTATACTAGTATTATACTACCAGTTTTATACTACCAGTATTATACTAGTATTATACTACCAGTATTATACTACCAGTATTATACTACCAGTATTATACTAGTATTATACTACCAGTATTATACTACCAGTATTATACTACCAGTATTATACTACCAGTATTATACTACCAGTATTATACTAGTATTATACTACCAGTATTATACTACCAGTACTACCAGTATTATACTACCAGTATTATACTACCAGTATTATACTAATAGTATTATACTACCAGTATTATACTACCAGTATTATACTACCAGTATTATACTAGTATTATACTACCAGTATTATACTAGTATTATACTACCAGTATTATACTACCAGTATTATGCTACCAGTATTATACTACAAGTATTATGCTACCAGTATTATACTACCAGTATTATACTACTAATGTTATACTACTAATATTATACTACTAGTATTATACTTCCAGTATTATACTACCAGTATTATACTACTAATGTTATACTACTAATATTATACTACTAGTATTATACTTCCAGTATTATACTACCAGTATTATACTACCAGTATTATACTACTAATATTATACTACCAGTATTATACTACCAGTATTATACTACTAATATGCTACTAGTATTATACTACCAGTATTATACTACCAGTATTATACTACCAGTATTATACTACTAATATTATACTACCAGTATTATACTAGTATTATACTACCAGTATTATACTACTAATATTATACTACCAGTATTATACTACTAGTATTATACTACCAGTATTATACTACCAGTATTATACTACCAGTATTATACTACTAATATTATACTACCAGTATTATACTACTAATATTATACTACCAGTATTATACTACTAATATGCTACTAGTATTATACTACCAGTATTGTAATACCAGTATTATACCACCAGTATTATACTACCAGTATTATACTACCAGTATTATACTACTAGTATTCTACCAGTATTATACTACCAGTATTATACTACTAATATTATACTACCAGTATTATACTACTAATATGCTACTAGTATTATACTACCAGTATTGTAATACCAGTATTATACTACCAGTATTATACTACCAGTATTATACTACTATTATACTACCAGTATTATACTACCAGTATTATACAACCAGTATTATACTACCAGTATTATACTACCAGTATTATACTACCAGTATTATACTACCAGTATTATACTACTAGTATTATACTACCAGTATTATACTACCAGTATTATACTACTAGTATTATACTACCAGTATTATACTACTAGTTGTGTACGAATGGTATATAATACCGACAAGATGAGAGTAAGACACATGTGCAACATCTGGGTATCTTTATTGTAGACGTTTCGCCATCCAGTGGCTTTATGAATACAAATTCCAGGACATAACTTGAAGACAGTAGAACTATGTACAGAAAATGAGGTAATCAGTCCCTCAACCTAGGAGTAGGTGCGAACAGCACGACTATGGTGCTGTTCGCACCTACTAATATACTACTAGTATTATACTACCAGTATTATACTACTAGTATTATACTACCAGTATTATGCTACCAGTATTATGCTACCAGTATTATACTACTAGTATTATACTACCAGTATTATACTACTAGTATTATACTACCACTATTATACTACCAGTATTATACTACCAGTGTTATACTACTAGTATTATACTACCAGTATTATACTACTAGTATTATACTACCAGTATTATACTACTAGTATTATACTACCAGTATTATACTACTAGTATTATACTACCAGTATTATACTACTAATATTATACTACCAGTATTATACTACCAGTATTATACTACTAATATTATACTACTAGTATTATACTACCAGTATTATACTACCAGTATTATACTACCAGTATTATACTATTAATATTATACTACTAGTATTATACTACCAGTATTATACTAATATTATACTGGCAGTATTATACTATTAATATTATACTACTAGTATTATACTACCAGTATTATACTACTAATATTATACTGCCAGTATTATACTACCAGTATTATACTACTAATATTATTCTACCAGTATTATACTACCAGTATTATACTACCAGTATTATACTACTAATATTATACTACTAGTATTATACTACCAGTAGTATACTAATATTATACTGGCAGTATTATACTACTAATATTATACTACTAGTATTATACTACTAATATTATACTACTAGTATACTACCAGTATTATACTACTAATATACTACCAGTATTATACTACCAGTATTATACTACCAGTATTATACTACCAGTATTATACTACCAGTATTATACTACTAATATTATACTACTAGTATTATACTACTAGTATTATACTACTAATATTATATTACCAGTATTATACTACCAGTATTATACTACCAGTATTATACTACCAGTATTATACTACTATTATACTACTAGTATTATACTACCAGTATTATACTACCAGTATTATACTACCAGTATTATACTACCGGTATTATACTATTAATATTATACTGCCAGTATTATACTGCCAGTATTATACTACCAGTATTATACTACTAGTATACTACCAGTATTATACTACCAGTATTATACTACCAGTATTATACTACTAGTATTATACTACCAGTATTATACTACCAGTATTATACTACTAGTATTATACTACAAATATTATACTACTAGTATTATACTACCAGTATTATACTACCAGTATTATACTACCAGTATTATACTACTAGTATTATACTACCAGTATTATACTACCAGTATTATACTACCAGTATTATACTACCAGTATTATACTACTAGTATTATACTACTAATATTATACTACTAGTATTATACTTCCAGTATTATACTACCAGTATTATACTACTAATATTATACTGCCAGTATTATACTACGAGTATTATACTACCAGTATTATACTACCAGTATTATACTACTAGTATTATACTACCAGTATTATACTACCAGTATTATACTACCAGTATTATACTACCAGTATTATACTACTAGTATTATACTACCAGTATTATACTACCAGTATTATACTACTAATATTATACTGCCAGTATTATACTACCAGTATTATACTACCAGTATTATACTACCAGTATTATACTACTAATATTATACTACTAATATTATACTACCAGTATTATACTACCAGTATTATACTACCAGTATTATACTACCAGTATTATACTATCAGTATTATACTACCAGTATTATACTACCAGTATTATACTACCAGTATTATACTACCAGTATTATACTACTAATATTATACTACTAATATTATACTACCAGTATTATACTACCAGTATTATACTACCAGTATTATACTACCAGTATTATACTATCAGTATTATACTACCAGTATTATACTACTAATATTATACTACCTGTATTATACTACCAGTATTATACTACCAGTATTATACTACCAGTATTATACTACCAGTATTATACTACTATTATACTACCAGTATTATACTACTAATATTATACTACTAGTATTATGCTACTAATATTATACTACTAGTATTGTACTACCAGTATTATACTACTAATGTTATACTACTAGTATTATACTACCAGTATTATACTACTAATATTATACTGCCAGTATTATACTACCAGTATTGTACTACCAGTATTATACTACCAGTATTATACTACCAGTATTATACTACCAGTATTATACTACTAATATTATACTACCAGTATTATACTACCAGTATTATACTACCAGTATTATACTACTAATATTATACTACTAATATTATACTCCTAATATTATACTACCAGTATTATACTACCAGTATTATACTACCAGTATTATACTACCAGTATTATACTACCAGTATTATACTACTAATATTATTCTACCAGTATTATACTACCAGTATTATACTACTAATATTATACTACTAGTATTATACTACCAGTAATGTACTAATATTATACTGGCAGTATTATACTACTAATATTATACTACTAGTATTATACTACCAGTATTATACTATCAGTATTATACTACTAATATTATACTACCAGTATTATACTACCAGTATTATACTACTAATATTATTCTACCAGTATTATACTACCAGTATTATACTACCAGTATTATACTACCAGTATTATACTACTAATATTATTCTACCAGTATTATACTATCAGTATTATACTACTAATATTATACTACTAGTATTATACTTCCAGTAATGTACTAATATTATACTGGCAGTATTATACTACTAATATTATACTACTAGTATTATACTACTAATATTATACTACTAGTATTATACTACCAGTATTATACTACTAATATTATACTACTAGTATTATACTTCCAGTAATGTACTAATATTATACTGGCAGTATTATACTACTAATATTATACTACTAGTATTATACTACTAGTATTATACTACCAGTATTATACTACTAATATACTACCAGTATTAAACTGCCAGTATTATACTACCAGTATTATACTACTAATATTATACTACCAGTATTATACTACTAATATTATACTACCAGTATTATACTACTAGTATTATACTACCAGTATTATACTACCAGTATTATACTACTAATATTATACTGCCAGTATTATACTACCAGTATTATACTACCAGTATTATACTACCAGTATTATACTACTAATATTATACTACTAATATTATACTACCAGTATTATACTACCAGTATTATACTACCAGTATTATACTACCAGTATTATACTATCAGTATTATACTACCAGTATTATACTACCAGTATTATACTACCAGTATTATACTACTATTATACTACTAGTATTATACTACCAGTATTATACTACCAGTATTATACTACCAGTATTATACTACTAATATTATACTGCCAGTATTATACTGCCAGTATTATACTACCAGTATTATACTACTAGTATACTACCAGTATTATACTACCAGTATTATACTACCAGTATTATACTACTAGTATTATACTACCAGTATTATACTACCAGTATTATACTACTAGTATTATACTACTAATATACAACTAGTATTATACTACCAGTATTATACTACCAGTATTATACTACTAATATTATACTGCCAGTATTATACTACCAGTATTATACTACCAGTATTATACTACCAGTATTATACTACCAGTATTATACTACTAATATTATACTACTAGTATTATACTACCAGTATTATACTACCAGTATTATACTACCAGTATTATACTACTAATATTATACTACCAGTATTATACTACTAATATTATACTGCCAGTATTATACTACCAGTATTATACTACCAGTATTATACTACAAGTATTATACTACCAGTATTATACTACTAATATTATACTACCAGTATTATACTACTAATATTATACTACTAGTATTATACTACCAGTATTATACTACCAGTATTATACTACAAGTATTATACTACCAGTATTATACTACTAATATTATACTGCCAGTATTATACTACCAGTATTATACTACCAGTATTATACTACCAGTATTATACTACTAATATTATACTACCAGTATTATACTACCAGTATTATACTACCAGTATTATACTACTAATATTATACTACTAATATTATACTACTAGTATTATACTACCAGTATTATACTACCTGTATTATACTACCAGTATTATACTACCAGTATTATACTTCCAGTATTATACTACCAGTATTATACTACTAATATTATACTACCAGTATTATACTACTAATATTATACTACTAATATTATACTACTAATATTATACTACCAGTATTATACTACCAGTATTATACTACCTGTATTATACTACCAGTATTATACTACCAGTATTATACTGCCAGTATTATACTACCAGTATTATACTACTAATATTATACTACCAGTATTATACTACTAATATTATACTACCAGTATTATACTACTAATATTATACTACCAGTATTATACTACCAGTATTATACTGCCAGTATTATACTACCAGTATTATACTACTAATATTATACTACTAATATTATACTACCAGTATTATACTACCAGTATTATACTGCCAGTATTATACTACCAGTATTATACTACTAATATTATACTACTAATATTATACTACCAGTATTATACTACCAGTATTATACTGCCAGTATTATGCTACCAGTATTATACTACTAATATTATACTACCAGTATTATACTACTAATATTATACTACTAATATTATACTACCAGTATTATACTACCAGTATTATACTACCTGTATTATACTACCAGTATTATACTACTAATATTATACTACTAATATTATACTACCAGTATTATACTACCAGTATTATACTACCAGTATTATACTACTAATATTATACTACTAATATTATACTACCAGTATTATACTACCAGTATTATACTACCTGTATTATACTACCAGTATTATACTACCTGTATTATACTACCAGTATTATTCTACCAGTATTCTACCAGTATTGCTCTCATACTGTCAGCTACCAGTATTGTTCTCTCACTGTCAGCTGCTGACACTACCAGTATTGTTCTCTCACTGTCAGCTGCTGACACTACCAGTATTGTTCTCTCACTGTCAGCTGCTGACACTACCAGTATTGTTCTCTCACTGTCAGCTGCTGACACTACCAGTATTGTTCTCTCACTGTCAGCTGCTGACACTACCAGTATTGTTCTCTCACTGTCAGCTGCTGACACTACCAGTATTGTTCTCTCACTGTCAGCTGCTGACACTACCAGTATTGTTCTCTCACTGTCAGCTGCTGACACTACCAGTATTGTTCTCTCACTGTCAGCTGCTGACACTACCAGTATTGTTCTCTCACTGTCAGCTGCTGACCAGGCCAGGATGATGGAAGAGCAGATGTCAGGAGCGGCCATGGCCATGCCTCAGGACCCTAAGGTGGCCTTCAAGGCCGAGTGGGAGGCCCTGGAGATCTCTGAACACAAGTGGGCACTCAGGGAGGTTGAGCTCGATCTCCTGGCCAAGCTGGACCTCCACTCAACCTCTTCCTTCAACTCTCACTCTTACGCTACTGCTACATAGGGCTCAGACTTCTCTACACGCAAGAAGAGGGGGATTTATTGAATCTTCTAAGTTAAGGAGGATTTACCCTTTTAAAAAAGGATTTACTATGTATTAAAGGGGATTTACAGTGTATTCAAAGGGATTTACATCCATTAAAGGGGATTTACTTTCATTAAAGGGGATTTACGTCTATTAAAGGGGATTTACTGTGTATTAAAAGGGATTAACTACCATTACTGTGTTTTAAAGAGGATTTACTGTTTTCTCCATTTTAAAGAGGATTTATTAAGTTATTGGGAGAATTATGGCAGTAAAATAATTGTCAAGGATGACCACTGAGTTATCTGATGGACCACTGAGTTATCTGGTGGACCACTGAGTTATCTGATGGACCACTGAGTTATCTGATGGACCACTGAGTTATCTGATGGACCACTGAGTTATCTGATGGACCACTGAGTTATCTGATGGACCACTGAGTTATCTGATGGACCACTGAGTTATCTGATGGACCACTGAGTTATCTGATGGACCACTGAGTTATCTGATGGACCACTGAGTTATCTGATGGACCACTGAGTTATCTGGTGGACCACTCAATTATCTGGTGGACCACTCAGTTATCTGATGGACTACTGAGTTATCTGGTGGACCACTCAGTTATCTGGTGGACCACTGAGTTATCTGGTGGACCACTGAGTTATCTGGTGGACCACTCAGTTATCTGATGGCCCACTCAGTTATCTGATGGACCACTGAGTTATCTGATGGACCACTCAGTTATATGGTGGACCACTGAGTTATCTGATGGACCACTCACTTATCTGATTGACCACTGAGTTATCTGATGGACCACTCAGTTATCAGATGGAGCACTCAGTTATCTGGTGGACCACTGAGTTATCTGATGGACCACTCAGTTATCTGATGGACCACTGAGTTATCTGATGGACCACTGAGTTATCTGATGGACCACTGAGTTATCTGATGGACCACTCAGTTATCTGATGGACCACTGAGTTATCTGGTGGACCACTCAGTTATCTGGTGGACCACTGAGTTATCTGGTGGACCACTCAGTTATCTGGTGGACCACTCAGTTATCTGATGGACCACTGAGTTATCTGATGGACCACTCACTTATCTGATTGACCACTGAGTTATCTGATGGACCACTCAGTTATCTGGTGGACCACTCAGTTATCTGATGGACCACTCAGTTATCTGATGGACCACTCAGTTATCTGATGGACCACTCAGTTATCTGATGGACCACTCAGTTATCTGATGGACCACTCAGTTATCTGATGGACCACTCAGTTATCTGATGGACCACTCAGTTATCTGATGGATCACTGAGTTATCTGATGGACCACTCAGTTATATGGTGGACCACTCAGTTATCTGATGGACCACTGAGTTATCTGATGGACCACTGAGTTATCTGATGGACCACTAAGTTATCTGATGGACCACTCAGTTATATGGTGGACCACTCAGTTATCTGATGGACCACTCAGTTATCTGATGGACCACTCAGTTATCTGATGGACCACTGAGTTATCTGATGGACCACTGAGTTATCTGATGGACCACTAAGTTATCTGATGGACCACTCAGTTATATGGTGGACCACTCAGTTATCTGATGGACCACTCAGTTATCTGATGGACCACTCAGTTATCTGATGGACCACTGAGTTATCTGATGGACCACTGAGTTATCTGATGGACCACTAAGTTATCTGATGGACCACTCAGTTATATGGTGGACCACTCAGTTATCTGATGGACCACTCAGTTATCTGATGGACCACACAGTTATCTGGTGGACCACTCAGTTATCTGATGGACCACTGAGTTATCTGATAGACCACTCAGTTATCTGATAGACCACTCAGTTATCTGATGGACCACTCAGTTATCTGATGGACCACACAGTTATCTGGTGGACCACTCAGTTATCTGATGGACCACTGAGTTATCTGATAGACCACTCACTTATCTGATGGACCACTCAGTTATCTGGTGGACCACTCAGTTATCTGATGGACCACTGAGTTATCTGATGAGTTATCTGATCTGGTGGACTCATCTGATGAGTTATCTGATGGACCACTAAGTTATCTGATGGACCACTCAGTTATATGGTGGACCACTCAGTTATCTGATGGACCACTCAGTTATCTGATGGACCACTCAGTTATCTGATGGACCACTGAGTTATCTGATGGACCACTGAGTTATCTGATGGACCACTGAGTTATCTGATGGACCACTCAGTTATCTGGTGGACCACTCAGTTATCTGGTGGACCACTCAGTTATCTGATGGACCACTGAGTTATCTGATGGACCACACAGTTATCTGGTGGACCACTCAGTTATCTGATGGACCACTGAGTTATCTGATAGACCACTGAGTTATCTGATGGACCACTGAGTTATCTGATGGACCACTCAGTTATCTGATAGACCACACAGTTATCTGGTGGACCACTCAGTTATCTGATAGACCACTCAGTTATCTGATAGACCACACAGTTATCTGATGGACCACTCAGTTATCTGATGGACCACTGAGTTATCTGATAGACCACTCACTTATCTGATGGACCACTCACTTATCTGATAGACCACTCAGTTATCTGGTGGACCACTCAGTTATCTGATGGACCACTGAGTTATCTGATGGACCACTCAGTTATCTGGTGGACCACTCAGTTATCTGATGGACCACTGAGTTATCTGATGGAACACTCAGTTATCTGGTGGACCACTCAGTTATCTGGTGGACCACTCTGTTATCACTTGGTGGTCCATCCTGGACAACCTCAAGTTCTCTCAGCAGTTGTCAGTCATCACAGTCATCAGTGTTAGAGAATAAAATTACAATAATAGATAGTCTATCGGTTATCCCTACTTAGTTATCACTGACCACAAGAGAAGTTATCTCTGATAACACAGGTCTATGATAACTTGCACTGCCAGTCATCAAGGAAGTGTTCGCTACCAGCAGAACACTGCGACACAGCAGGTTTGAAGCCGATCCACCTCTTCCAGGAGGGTTCCTTGCTCTGGTGAAGAGCACCTCGGTCTGAAGAACTGGTCTTTTTGGTCTAGCACTCCTTCTGTCCTACTTTTGGCCTTTGGGGGTATACCTGCAGGGTGTTTCAGGGTCAACACCCCTGTGACCCGGTCCCTCGTGGTCAACCAGGCTATTACTGCTGGCTGCATGTAAACCAACAGGAATCATAGCCCAGCTGGTCAGGTACTGACTTCAATTGTGTGAAAGTAATAAAGCTTAAACTTGAGGGCCCCTAACCCCCGGAGGGGCCCCAGAAGCCACTTGAGTCCACATTAAAAATTTTGAGTCTTTGGTATGAGAAAGGGCTGCAAAGGGGCCCCATAACACTTCAAGCTCCAGGGCCCCAAAATGTAGGTCCACCCCTGTCCTCCCCTGGAAATTGTAGGCACTGTGCCCCACAAGGGAGGTTCCTCGATGCTGGTGAGAGGCTCTTGATCTAGGGAATTGGATCTGTGCTGCAGTCCCCTGAATACCTTCCATGCCCCCCCCCCACACAGGCGCTGTATAATCCCTACGAGTTTAGTACTCCCCCATAATTCAATTCTAGCCCCTGGGTCGAGGAAAGGATGTCGTTATCCTGTACCATTAAGATTCTCAGTGGTATTGTTATGGAATCTGGATCATCTGGGGATGTGGTGATCCACACCCTGGAGTCCTGGAAGGTGGCTTAGGGAGTCCTTCAGGTGTCTGGTGAATCTCTGGAGGCTGCCTGGAGGTGGTGGTTGAAGGAGGTATATCTTGTGGTGGGCTACCCCACAAAGGGTAGGCTGAGGGGGTGAGGGGCTCTTGATTTAGGGAATTGGATCTGTGGTCCAGTTCCCCGAATTAAGCCTGAATGCCTTCCACATCCCCCCCCCCAGGCGCTGTATAATCCTCCGGGTTTAGCGCTTCCCCCTTGATTATAATAATAATAATGCCAACCATCTTCTCTTGTCCACTGAGGTGGCTCAGTGGACATGAGGTTGTTATCCTGGCTTGCTGGTCTACCAGCATGAAAGATAAGGTATGGCATGAGTTCCACACTGTTGGTCCTCTCGGGCGCAGAGGAGGATATACCATCTCTTTCACTTCTGTTACATATCCTTCCAAATACAGTGGACCCCCGCTTAACAATCACCTCCCAATGCGACCAGTTATGTAAGTGTATTTATGTAAGTGCGTTTGTACGTGTATGTTTGGGGGTCTGAAATGGACTAATCTACTTCACAATATTCCTTATGGGAACAAATTCGGTCAGTACTGGCACCTGAACATACTTCTGGAGTGAAAAAATATCATTAACCGGGGGTCCACTGTATTCCTTTTTTTTTTTTTAAAGAAAACACAAGAAACTTTATCATAAAGACACATGTCCCTGAAATTCCTCCTACGGCGCCGTCTCAAGGCTGTGACCCGTCACTGGACCACTCTAATAACCTGTTACCTTCTTAAGGTAACAGTTTCTTGCCTTCCGGTACAAACTTCTGACAGACCACTTTGATACATCACACCTCCACGTGACACTTACTATGCTTCCGGCTTCTCCGTCGACAGTCAGACGATTTTGAGATCCCCACCACGTCACAGGATGAACCACTTCTGGTCCCTCAATTAAACCACCACGACCGGTAAGATGACACTCCCAGTTACTTCTCGCTCTTCCCGGTAATAACCTACACTATAGTTTCTACCTCCACACTCTACAAGCATCGTCACGGTGCAAGCAATGTCACGGTACAAGCATCGTCACAATGCAAGCAATGTCACGGT
Organism: Cherax quadricarinatus; assembly: GCF_038502225.1. Taxonomy (NCBI): domain Eukaryota; kingdom Metazoa; phylum Arthropoda; class Malacostraca; order Decapoda; family Parastacidae; genus Cherax; species Cherax quadricarinatus. Next base: position 362,454 of record NW_027195056.1, read on the forward strand.
ACAAGCATCGTCACGGTGCAAGCAATGTCACGGTACAAGCATCGTCACGGTGCAAGCAATGTCACGGTACAAGCATCGTCACAGTGCAAGCAATGTCACGGTACAAGCATCGTCACAGTGCAAGCAATGTCACGGTACAAGCATCGTCACAGTGCAAGCAATGTCACGGTACAAGCATCGTCACAGTGCAAGCAATGTCACGGTACAAGCATCGTCACAGTGCAAGCAATGTCACGGTACAAGCATCGTCACAGTGCAAGCAATGTCACGGTACAAGCATCGTCACAGTGCAAGCAATGTCACGGTACAAGCATCGTCACAGTGCAAGCAATGTCACGGTACAAGCATCGTCACAGTGCAAGCAATGTCACGGTACAAGCATCGTCACAGTGCAAGCAATGTCACGGTACAAGCATCGTCACAGTGCAAGCAATGTCACGGTACAAGCATCGTCACAGTGCAAGCAATGTCACGGTACAAGCATCGTCACGGTGCAAGCAATGTCACGGTACAAGCAATGTCACGGTGCAACCATCGTCACGGTGCAACCATCATGGTACAGCAACCATCATGGTACAACCATCATGGTACAGCAACCATCATGGTACAACAACCATCATGGTACAACCATCATGGTACAGCAACCATCATGGTACAACAACCATCATGGTACAACCATCATGGTACAGCAACCATCATGGTACAACCATCATGGTACAACAACCATCGTGGTACAAGAACCATCATGGTACAAGAACCCTCATGGTACAGCAACCATCATGGTACAACAACCATCATGGTACAAGAACCATCATGGTACAAGAACCCTCATGGTACAACAACCATCATGGTACAACAACCATCGTGGTACAAGAGCCATCATGGTACAAGAACCCTCATGGTACAACCATCATGGTACAACAGCCATCGTGGTACAAGAACCATCATGGTACAAGAACCCTCATGGTACAACAACCATCATGGTACAACCATCATGGTACATGAACCCTCATGGTACAACAACCATCATGGTACAACAACCATCGTGGTACAAGAACCATCATGGTACAAGAACCCTCATGGTACAACAACCATCATGGTACAACCATCATGGTACATGAACCCTCATGGTACAACAACCATCATGGTACAACAACCATCGTGGTACAAGAACCATCATGGTACAAGAACCCTCATGGTACTGTCACCACTCTAGTTACTGTCTCTACTGTCACCACTCTAGTTACTGTCTCTACTGTCACCACTCTAGTTACTGCCTCTACTGTCACCACTCTAGTTACTGTCTCTACTGTCACCACTCTAGTTACTGCCTCTACTGTCACCACTCTAGTTACTGTCTCTACTGTCACCACTCTAGTTACTGCCTCTACTGTCACCACTCTAGTTACTGCCTCTACTGTCACCACTCTAGTTACTGCCTCTACTGTCACCACTCTAGTTACTGTCTCTACTGTCACCACTCTAGTTACTGCCTCTACTGTCACCACTCTAGTTACTGCCTCTACTGTCACCACTCTAGTTACTGCCTCTACTGTCACCACTCTAGTTACTGCCTCTACTGTCACCACTCTAGTTACTGCCTCTACTGTCACCACTCTAGTTACTGCTTATACTGTCACCACTCTAGTTACTGTCTCTACTGTCACCACTCTAGTTACTGCCTCTACTGTCACCACTCTAGTTACTGCTTATACTGTCACCACTCTAGTTACTGCCTCTACTGTCACCACTCTAGTTACTGCCTCTACTGTCACCACTCTAGTTACTGCCTCTACTGTCACCACTCTAGTTACTGCCTCTACTGTCACCACTCTAGTTACTGCCTCTACTGTCACCACTCTAGTTACTGCCTCTACTGTCACCACTCTAGTTACTGTCTCTACTGTCACCACTCTAGTTACTGCTTATACTGTCACCACTCTAGTTACTGCTTATACTGTCACCACTCTAGTTACTGCTTATACTGTCACCACTCTAGTTACTGCTTATACTGTCACCACTCTAGTTACTGCTTATACTGTCACCACTCTAGTTACTGCTTATACTGTCACCACTCTAGTTACTGCCTCTACTGTCACCACTCTAGTTACTGCTTATACTGTCACCACTCTACTGCTTATACTGTACTGTTACTGTCTCTACTGTCACCACTCTAGTTACTGCCTCTACTGTCACCACTCTAGTTACTGCTTCTACTGTCACCACTCTAGTTACTGTCACCACTCTAGTTACTGCTTATACTGTCACCACTCTAGTTACTGCTTATACTGTCACCACTCTAGTTACTGCTTATACTGTCACCACTCTAGTTACTGCCTCTACTGTCACCACTCTAGTTACTGCTTATACTGTCACCACTCTAGTTACTGCTTATACTGTCACCACTCTAGTTACTGCTTATACTGTCACCACTCTAGTTACTGCTTATACTGTCACCACTCTAGTTACTGCTTATACTGTCACCACTCTAGTTACTGCTTATACTGTCACCACTCTAGTTACTGCTTATACTGTCACCACTCTAGTTACTGCTTATACTGTCACCACTCTAGTTACTGTCTCTACTGTCACCACTCTAGTTACTGCCTCTACTGTCACCACTCTAGTTACTGTCTCTACTGTCACCACTCTAGTTACTGCTTATACTGTCACCACTCTAGTTACTGTCTCTACTGTCACCACTCTAGTTACTGCCTCTACTGTCACCACTCTAGTTACTGTCTCTACTGTCACCACTCTAGTTACTGCCTCTACTGTCACCACTCTAGTTACTGTCTCTACTGTCACCACTCTAGTTACTGCCTCTACTGTCACCACTCTACTGTCTCTACTGTCACCACTCTAGTTACTGCCTCTACTGTCACCACTCTAGTTACTGTCTCTACTGTCACCACTCTAGTTACTGCTTATACTGTCACCACTCTAGTTACTGCCTCTACTGTCACCACTCTAGTTACTGCTTATACTGTCACCACTCTAGTTACTGCTTATACTGTCACCACTCTAGTTACTGCTTATACTGTCACCACTCTAGTTACTGTCTCTACTGTCACCACTCTAGTTACTGTCTCTACTGTCACCACTCTAGTTACTGCTTATACTGTCACCACTCTAGTTACTGCTTATACTGTCACCACTCTAGTTACTGTCTCTACTGTCACCACTCTAGTTACTGCTTATACTGTCACCACTCTAGTTACTGTCTCTACTGTCACCACTCTAGTTACTGTCTCTACTGTCACCACTCTAGTTACTGCTTATACTGTCACCACTCTAGTTACTGCTTATACTGTCACCACTCTAGTTACTGCTTATACTGTCACCACTCTAGTTACTGTCACCACTCTAGTTACTCTACTGTCACCACTCTAGTTACTGCTCTACTGTCACCACTCTAGTTACTGCTTATACTGTCACCACTCTAGTTACTGCCTCTACTGTCACCACTCTACTGCTTATACTGTCACCACTCTAGTTACTGCTTATACTGTCACCACTCTAGTTACTGCTTATACTGTCACCACTCTAGTTACTGTCACCACTCTACTTATACTGTCACCACTCTAGTTACTGCTTATACTGTCACCACTCTAGTTACTGCTTATACTGTCACCACTCTAGTTACTGTCTCTACTGTCACCACTCTACTGCTTATACTGTCACCACTCTAGTTACTGCTTATACTGTCACCACTCTACTGTCACCACTCTAGTTACTGCTCTACTGTCACCACTCTAGTTACTGCTTCTACTGTCACCACTCTAGTTACTGCCTCTACTGTCACCACTCTAGTTACTGCTCTCTACTGTCACCACTCTACTGTCACCACTCTAGTTACTGTCTCTACTGTCACCACTCTAGTTACTGCTTATACTGTCACCACTCTAGTTACTGCTTATACTGTCACCACTCTAGTTACTGCTTATACTGTCACCACTCTAGTTACTGCTTATACTGTCACCACTCTTATACTGTCACCACTCTAGTTACTGCTTATACTGTCACCACTCTAGTTACTGTCTCTACTGTCACCACTCTAGTTACTGCTTATACTGTCACCACTCTAGTTACTGTCTCTACTGTCACCACTCTAGTTACTGCTCGTTTACTGTCACCACTCTAGTTACTGCTTATACTGTCACCACTCTAGTTACTGCTTATACTGTCACCACTCTAGTTACTACTTATACTGTCACCACTCTAGTTACTGCTTATACTGTCACCACTCTAGTTACTGCTTATACTGTCACCACTCTAGTTACTGCTTATACTGTCACCACTCTAGTTACTGTCTATACTGTCACCACTCTAGTTACTGCTTATACTGTCACCACTCTAGTTACTGTCTCTACTGTCACCACTCTAGTTACTGCTTATACTGTCACCACTCTAGTTACTGCTTATACTGTCACCACTCTAGTTACTGCTTATACTGTCACCACTCTAGTTACTGTCTCTACTGTCACCACTCTAGTTACTGCCTCTACTGTCACCACTCTAGTTACTGCTTATACTGTCACCACTCTAGTTACTGCTTATACTGTCACCACTCTAGTTACTGCTTATACTGTCACCACTCTAGTTACTGCTTATACTGTCACCACTCTAGTTACTGCCTCTACTGTCACCACTCTAGTTACTGCTTATACTGTCACCACTCTAGTTACTGCATATACTGTCACCACTCTAGTTACTGCTTATACTGTCACCACTCTAGTTACTGTCTCTACTGTCACCACTCTAGTTACTGCTTATACTGTCACCACTCTAGTTACTGTCTCTACTGTCACCACTCTAGTTACTGTCTCTACTGTCACCACTCTAGTTACTGCCTCTACTGTCACCACTCTAGTTACTGTCTCTACTGTCACCACTCTAGTTACTGTCTCTACTGTCACCACTCTAGTTACTGCCTCTACTGTCACCACTCTAGTTACTGCTTATACTGTCACCACTCTAGTTACTGCCTCTACTGTCACCACTCTAGTTACTGCTTATACTGTCACCACTCTAGTTACTGCTTATACTGTCACCACTCTAGTTACTGCTTATACTGTCACCACTCTAGTTACTGCTTATACTGTCACCACTCTAGTTACTGCCTCTACTGTCACCACTCTAGTTACTGCCTCTACTGTCACCACTCTAGTTACTGCCTCTACTGTCACCACTCTAGTTACTGTCTCTACTGTCACCACTCTAGTTACTGCTTATACTGTCACCACTCTAGTTACTGTTACTGTCACCACTCTAGTTATACTGTCACCACTCTAGTTACTGCTTATACTGTCACCACTCTAGTTACTGCTTATACTGTCACCACTCTAGTTACTGTCTCTACTGTCACCACTCTAGTTACTGCTTATACTGTCACCACTCTAGTTACTGTCTCTACTGTCACCACTCTAGTTACTGTCTCTACTGTCACCACTCTAGTTACTGCTTATACTGTCACCACTCTAGTTACTGTCTCTACTGTCACCACTCTAGTTACTGTCTCTACTGTCACCACTCTAGTTACTGTCTCTACTGTCACCACTCTAGTTACTGCTTATACTGTCACCACTCTAGTTACTGTCTCTACTGTCACCACTCTAGTTACTGCTTATACTGTCACCACTCTAGTTACTGCTTATACTGTCACCACTCTAGTTACTGCTTATACTGTCACCACTCTAGTTACTGCTTATACTGTCACCACTCTAGTTACTGCTTATACTGTCACCACTCTAGTTACTGTCTATACTGTCACCACTCTAGTTACTGCTTATACTGTCACCACTCTAGTTACTGCTTATACTGTCACCACTCTAGTTACTGCTTATACTGTCACCACTCTAGTTACTGCTTATACTGTCACCACTCTACTTCTTTTACTGTCACCACTCTAGTTACTGCTTATACTGTCACCACTCTAGTTACTGTCTCTACTGTCACCACTCTAGTTACTGCTTATACTGTCACCACTCTAGTTACTGCTTATACTGTCACCACTCTAGTTACTGTCTCTACTGTCACCACTCTAGTTACTGCTTATACTGTCACCACTCTAGTTACTGTCTCTACTGTCACCACTCTAGTTACTGTCTCTACTGTCACCACTCTAGTTACTGCTTATACTGTCACCACTCTAGTTACTGCCTCTACTGTCACCACTCTAGTTACTGTCTCTACTGTCACCACTCTAGTTACTGCTTATACTGTCACCACTCTAGTTACTGTCTCTACTGTCACCACTCTAGTTACTGTCTCTACTGTCACCACTCTAGTTACTGCCTCTACTGTCACCACTCTAGTTACTGCTTATACTGTCACCACTCTAGTTACTGTCTCTACTGTCACCACTCTAGTTACTGCTTATACTGTCACCACTCTAGTTACTGTCTCTACTGTCACCACTCTAGTTACTGCTTATACTGTCACCACTCTAGTTACTGCTTATACTGTCACCACTCTAGTTACTGCCTCTACTGTCACCACTCTAGTTACTGCTAGTTACTGTCTCTACTGTCACCACTCTAGTTACTGCTTATACTGTCACCACTCTAGTTACTGCTTATACTGTCACCACTCTAGTTACTGCTTATACTGTCACCACTCTAGTTACTGCTTATACTGTCACCACTCTAGTTACTGCCTCTACTGTCACCACTCTAGTTACTGCTTATACTGTCACCACTCTAGTTACTGCCTCTACTGTCACCACTCTAGTTACTGCTTATACTGTCACCACTCTAGTTACTGCTTATACTGTCACCACTCTAGTTACTGCTTATACTGTCACCACTCTAGTTACTGCTTATACTGTCACCACTCTAGTTACTGCTTATACTGTCACCACTCTAGTTACTGCTTATACTGTCACCACTCTAGTTACTGCCTCTACTGTCACCACTCTAGTTACTGCTTATACTGTCACCACTCTAGTTACTGCTTATACTGTCACCACTCTAGTTACTGCTTATACTGTCACCACTCTAGTTACTGTCTCTACTGTCACCACTCTAGTTACTGCTTATACTGTCACCACTCTAGTTACTGCTTATACTGTCACCACTCTAGTTACTGCTTATACTGTCACCACTCTAGTTACTGTCACCACTCTAGTTACTGCCTCTACTGTCACCACTCTAGTTACTGTCTCTACTGTCACCACTCTAGTTACTGCTTATACTGTCACCACTCTAGTTACTGCTTATACTGTCACCACTCTAGTTACTGCTTATACTGTCACCACTCTAGTTACTGCTTATACTGTCACCACTCTAGTTACTGCTTATACTGTCACCACTCTAGTTACTGCTTATACTGTCACCACTCTAGTTACTGCCTCTACTGTCACCACTCTAGTTACTGCTTATACTGTCACCACTCTAGTTACTGCCTCTACTGTCACCACTCTAGTTACTGTCTCTACTGTCACCACTCTAGTTACTGCTTATACTGTCACCACTCTAGTTACTGCTTATACTGTCACCACTCTAGTTACTGCTTATACTGTCACCACTCTAGTTACTGCTTATACTGTCACCACTCTAGTTACTGCTTATACTGTCACCACTCTAGTTACTGCTTATACTGTCACCACTCTAGTTACTGCTTATACTGTCACCACTCTAGTTACTGCTTATACTGTCACCACTCTAGTTACTGCTTATACTGTCACCACTCTAGTTACTGCCTCTACTGTCACCACTCTAGTTACTGTCTCTACTGTCACCACTCTAGTTACTGCTTATACTGTCACCACTCTAGTTACTGCTTATACTGTCACCACTCTAGTTACTGCTTATACTGTCACCACTCTAGTTACTGCTTATACTGTCACCACTCTAGTTACTGCTTATACTGTCACCACTCTAGTTACTGCTTATACTGTCACCACTCTAGTTACTGCTTATACTGTCACCACTCTAGTTACTGTCTCTACTGTCACCACTCTAGTTACTGCTTATACTGTCACCACTCTAGTTACTGCTTATACTGTCACCACTCTAGTTACTGCTTATACTGTCACCACTCTAGTTACTGCTTATACTGTCACCACTCTAGTTACTGCCTCTACTGTCACCACTCTAGTTACTGCTTATACTGTCACCACTCTAGTTACTGCTTATACTGTCACCACTCTAGTTACTGTCTCTACTGTCACCACTCTAGTTACTGCTTATACTGTCACCACTCTAGTTACTGCTTATACTGTCACCACTCTAGTTACTGCTTATACTGTCACCACTCTAGTTACTGCTTATACTGTCACCACTCTAGTTACTGCTTATACTGTCACCACTCTAGTTACTGTCTCTACTGTCACCACTCTAGTTACTGCTTATACTGTCACCACTCTAGTTACTGCTTATACTGTCACCACTCTAGTTACTGCTTATACTGTCACCACTCTAGTTACTGCTTATACTGTCACCACTCTAGTTACTGCTTATACTGTCACCACTCTAGTTACTGCTTATACTGTCACCACTCTAGTTACTGCTTATACTGTCACCACTCTAGTTACTGTCACCACTCTAGTTACTGCTTATACTGTCACCACTCTAGTTACTGCTTATACTGTCACCACTCTAGTTACTGCTTATACTGTCACCACTCTAGTTACTGCTTATACTGTCACCACTCTAGTTACTGCTTATACTGTCACCACTCTAGTTACTGCTTATACTGTCACCACTCTAGTTACTGTCTCTACTGTCACCACTCTAGTTACTGCTTATACTGTCACCACTCTAGTTACTGCCTCTACTGTCACCACTCTAGTTACTGCTTATACTGTCACCACTCTAGTTACTGCTTATACTGTCACCACTCTAGTTACTGTCTCTACTGTCACCACTCTAGTTACTGCTTATACTGTCACCACTCTAGTTACTGCTTATACTGTCACCACTCTAGTTACTGTCTCTACTGTCACCACTCTAGTTACTGTCTCTACTGTCACCACTCTAGTTACTGCTTATACTGTCACCACTCTAGTTACTGCTTATACTGTCACCACTCTAGTTACTGCTTATACTGTCACCACTCTAGTTACTGCTTATACTGTCACCACTCTAGTTACTGTTACTGTCTATACTGTCACCACTCTAGTTACTGCTTATACTGTCACCACTCTAGTTACTGTCTCTACTGTCACCACTCTAGTTACTGCTTATACTGTCACCACTCTAGTTACTGCTTATACTGTCACCACTCTAGTTACTGCTTATACTGTCACCACTCTAGTTACTGCCTCTACTGTCACCACTCTAGTTACTGCTTATACTGTCACCACTCTAGTTACTGCTTATACTGTCACCACTCTAGTTACTGCTTATACTGTCACCACTCTAGTTACTGCTTATACTGTCACCACTCTAGTTACTGCTTATACTGTCACCACTCTAGTTACTGCCTCTACTGTCACCACTCTAGTTACTGCTTATACTGTCACCACTCTAGTTACTGCTTATACTGTCACCACTCTAGTTACTGCTTATACTGTCACCACTCTAGTTACTGCTTATACTGTCACCACTCTAGTTACTGCTTATACTGTCACCACTCTAGTTACTGCTTATACTGTCACCACTCTAGTTCACCACTCTGCTGTTACTGCCTATACTGTCACCACTCTAGTTACTGCTTATACTGTCACCACTCTAGTTACTGCTTATACTGTCACCACTCTAGTTACTGCTTATACTGTCACCACTCTAGTTACTGTCACCACTCTTATACTGTCACCACTCTAGTTACTGCTTATACTGTCACCACTCTAGTTACTGCTTATACTGTCACCACTCTAGTTACTGCTTATACTGTCACCACTCTAGTTACTGCTTATACTGTCACCACTCTAGTTACTGCTTATACTGTCACCACTCTAGTTACTGCTTATACTGTCACCACTCTAGTTACTGCTTATACTGTCACCACTCTAGTTACTGCTTATACTGTCACCACTCTAGTTACTGCCTCTACTGTCACCACTCTAGTTACTGTCTCTACTGTCACCACTCTAGTTACTGTCTCTACTGTCACCACTCTAGTTACTGCTTATACTGTCACCACTCTAGTTACTGTCTCTACTGTCACCACTCTAGTTACTGCTTATACTTCTAGTTACTGCTCTACTGTCACCACTCTAGTTACTACTTATACTGTCACCCCTCGAGTTACTGCTTATACTGTCACCACTCTAGTTACTGCCTCTACGGTCACCACTCTAGTTACTGTCTATACTGTCACCACTCTAGTTACTGCTTATACTGTCACCACTCTAGTTACTGCTTATACTGTCACCACTCTAGTTACTGCTTATACTGTCACCACTCTAGTTACTGCTTATACTGTCACCACTCTAGTACTGTACTACTGCTCTACTGTCACCACTCTAGTTACTGTCTCTACTGTCACCACTCTAGTTACTGTCACCACTCTAGTTACTGCCTCTACTGTCACCACTCTAGTTACTGCTTATACTGTCACCACTCTAGTTACTGCTTATACTGTCACCACTCTAGTTACTCTACTGTCACCACTCTAGTTACTGTCTATACTGTCACCACTCTAGTTACTGCCTCTACTGTCACCACTCTAGTTACTGCTCTAGTTACTGTCTCTACTGTCACCACTCTAGTTACTGCTCTCTACTGTCACCACTCTAGTTACTCTACTGTCACCACTCTGTTACTACTTATACTGTCACCACTCTAGTTACTGCTTATACTGTCACCACTCTAGTTACTGCTTATACTGTCACCACTCTAGTTACTGCTTATACTGTCACCACTCTAGTTACTGCTTATACTGTCACCACTCTAGTTACTGCTTATACTGTCACCACTCTAGTTACTGTCTCTACTGTCACCACTCTAGTTACTGCTTATACTGTCACCACTCTAGTTACTGTCTCTACTGTCACCACTCTAGTTACTGCTTATACTGTCACCACTCTAGTTACTGCTTATACTGTCACCACTCTAGTTACTGTTACTGTCACCACTCTAGTTACTGTTACTCTACTGTCACCACTCTAGTTACTGCTTATACTGTCACCACTCTAGTTACTGCTTATACTGTCACCACTCTAGTTACTGCTTATACTGTCACCACTCTAGTTACTGCTTATACTGTCACCACTCTAGTTACTGTCTCTACTGTCACCACTCTAGTTACTGTCTCTACTGTCACCACTCTAGTTACTGCTTATACTGTCACCACTCTAGTTACTGTCTCTACTGTCACCACTCTAGTTACTGCTTATACTGTCACCACTCTAGTTACTGCTTATACTGTCACCACTCTAGTTACTGTCTCTACTGTCACCACTCTAGTTACTGTCTCTACTGTCACCACTCTAGTTACTGTCTCTACTGTCACCACTCTAGTTACTGTCTCTACTGTCACCACTCTAGTTACTGTCTCTACTGTCACCACTCTAGTTACTGTCTCTACTGTCACCACTCTAGTTACTGTCACCACTCTAGTTACTGCCTCTACTGTCACCACTCTAGTTACTGTCACCACTCTTATACTGTCACCACTCTAGTTACTGCTTATACTGTCACCACTCTAGTTACTGCTTATACTGTCACCACTCTAGTTACTGTCTCTACTGTCACCACTCTAGTTACTCTACTGTCACCACTCTACTGTCACCACTTACTGTCTCTACTGTCACCACTCTAGTTACTGCTTATACTGTCACCACTCTAGTTACTGCTTATACTGTCACCACTCTAGTTACTGCTTATACTGTCACCACTCTAGTTACTGTCTCTACTGTCACCACTCTAGTTACTGTCTCTACTGTCACCACTCTAGTTACTGCTCTACTGTCACCACTCTAGTTACTGCTCTACTGTCACCACTCTAGTTACTCTCTACTGTCACCACTCTAGTTACTGCCTCTACTGTCACCACTCTAGTTACTGCTCTACTGTCACCACTCTAGTTACTGTTACTCTTATACTGTCACCACTCTAGTTACTGTCTCTACTGTCACCACTCTAGTTACTGCTCTCTACTGTCACCACTCTAGTTACTGTCTCTACTGTCACCACTCTAGTCACTGCTTATACTGTCACCACTCTAGTTACTGCTTCTACTGTCACCACTCTAGTTACTGCTTATACTGTCACCACTCTAGTTACTGCTCTACTGTCACCACTCTAGTTACTGCCTATACTGTCACCACTCTAGTTACTGACTCTACTGTCACCACTCTAGTCACCACTCTAGTTACTGCCTCTACTGTCACCACTCTGTACTCTTATACTGTCACCACTCTAGTTACTGCTTATACTGTCACCACTCTAGTTACTGCTTATACTGTCACCACTCTAGTTACTGCTTATACTGTCACCACTCTAGTTACTTACTGTCACCACTCTAGTTACTGTCACCACTCTAGTTACTGCTTATACTGTCACCACTCTAGTTACTGTCTCTACTGTCACCACTCTAGTTACTGCCTCTACTGTCACCACTCTAGTTACTGTCTCTACTGTCACCACTCTAGTTACTGTCTCTACTGTCACCACTCTAGTTACTGTCTCTACTGTCACCACTCTAGTTACTGCTTATACTGTCACCACTCTAGTTACTGCTTATACTGTCACCACTCTAGTTACTGCTTATACTGTCACCACTCTAGTTACTGCTTATACTGTCACCACTCTAGTTACTGCTTATACTGTCACCACTCTAGTTACTGCTTATACTGTCACCACTCTAGTTACTGCTTATACTGTCACCACTCTAGTTACTGCTTATACTGTCACCACTCTAGTTACTGCTTATACTGTCACCACTCTAGTTACTGTCTCTACTGTCACCACTCTAGTTACTGCTTATACTGTCACCACTCTAGTTACTGCTTATACTGTCACCACTCTAGTTACTGCTTATACTGTCACCACTCTAGTTACTGCCTCTACTGTCACCACTCTAGTTACTGCTTATACTGTCACCACTCTAGTTACTGCTTATACTGTCACCACTCTAGTTACTGCTTATACTGTCACCACTCTAGTTACTGCTTATACTGTCACCACTCTAGTTACTGTCTCTACTGTCACCACTCTAGTTACTGCTTATACTGTCACCACTCTAGTTACTGCTTATACTGTCACCACTCTAGTTACTGTCTCTACTGTCACCACTCTAGTTACTGTCTCTACTGTCACCACTCTAGTTACTGTCTCTACTGTCACCACTCTAGTTACTGCTTATACTGTCACCACTCTAGTTACTGCTTATACTGTCACCACTCTAGTTACTGCTTATACTGTCACCACTCTAGTTACTGCTTATACTGTCACCACTCTAGTTACTGCTTATACTGTCACCACTCTAGTTACTGCTTATACTGTCACCACTCTAGTTACTGTCTCTACTGTCACCACTCTGTACACCTTATACTGTCACCACTCTAGTTACTGCTCTACTGTCACCACTCTAGTTACTGCTTATACTGTCACCACTCTAGTTACTGCTTATACTGTCACCACTCTAGTTACTGCATCTACTGTCACCACTCTAGTTACTGCTTATACTGTCACCACTCTAGTTACTGCTTATACTGTCACCACTCTAGTTACTGCTTATACTGTCACCACTCTAGTTACTGCTTATACTGTCACCACTCTAGTTACTGCCTCTACTGTCACCACTCTAGTTACTGCTTATACTGTCACCACTCTAGTTACTGCTTATACTGTCACCACTCTAGTTACTGCTTATACTGTCACCACTCTAGTTACTGCTTATACTGTCACCACTCTAGTTACTGCTCTCTACTGTCACCACTCTACTGCTTATACTGTCACCACTCTAGTTACTGCTCTCTACTGTCACCACTCTAGTTACTGCTTATACTGTCACCACTCTAGTTACTGCTTATACTGTCACCACTCTAGTTACTGCTTATACTGTCACCACTCTAGTTACTGCTTATACTGTCACCACTCTAGTTACTGCTTATACTGTCACCACTCTAGTTACTGCTTATACTGTCACCACTCTAGTTACTGTCTCTACTGTCACCACTCTAGTTACTGCTTATACTGTCACCACTCTAGTTACTGCCTCTACTGTCACCACTCTAGTTACTGTCTCTACTGTCACCACTCTAGTTACTGTCTCTACTGTCACCACTCTAGTTACTGCTTATACTGTCACCACTCTAGTTACTGCTTATACTGTCACCACTCTAGTTACTGCCTCTACTGTCACCACTCTAGTTACTGCTTATACTGTCACCACTCTAGTTACTGACTCTACTGTCACCACTCTAGTTACTGCTTATACTGTCACCACTCTAGTTACTGCTTATACTGTCACCACTCTAGTTACTGCTTATACTGTCACCACTCTAGTTACTGCTTATACTGTCACCACTCTAGTTACTGCTTATACTGTCACCACTCTAGTTACTGCTTATACTGTCACCACTCTAGTTACTGCTTATACTGTCACCACTCTAGTTACTGTCTCTACTGTCACCACTCTAGTTACTGCTTATACTGTCACCACTCTAGTTACTGCTTATACTGTCACCACTCTAGTTACTGCTTATACTGTCACCACTCTAGTTACTGCTTATACTGTCACCACTCTAGTTACTGCTTATACTGTCACCACTCTAGTTACTGCTTATACTGTCACCACTCTAGTTACTGTCACCACTCTAGTTACTGTCTCTACTGTCACCACTCTAGTTACTGCTTATACTGTCACCACTCTAGTTACTGCCTCTACTGTCACCACTCTAGTTACTGTCTCTACTGTCACCACTCTAGTTACTGCCTCTACTGTCACCACTCTAGTTACTGCTTATACTGTCACCACTCTAGTTACTGCTTATACTGTCACCACTCTAGTTACTGCTTATACTGTCACCACTCTAGTTACTGCTTATACTGTCACCACTCTAGTTACTGCTTATACTGTCACCACTCTAGTTACTGAATCTACTGTCACCACTCTAGTTACTGCTTATACTGTCACCACTCTAGTTACTGCTTATACTGTCACCACTCTAGTTACTGCTTATACTGTCACCACTCTAGTTACTGCTTATACTGTCACCACTCTAGTTACTGCTTATACTGTCACCACTCTAGTTACTGCTTATACTGTCACCACTCTAGTTACTGTCTCTACTGTCATCACTCTAGTTACTGCCTCTACTGTCACCACTCTAGTTACTGTCTCTACTGTCACCACTCTAGTTACTGCTTATACTGTCACCACTCTAGTTACTGCTTATACTGTCACCACTCTAGTTACTGTCTCTACTGTCACCACTCTAGTTACTGCTTATACTGTCACCACTCTAGTTACTGCTTATACTGTCACCACTCTAGTTACTGCTTATACTGTCACCACTCTAGTTACTGCTTATACTGTCACCACTCTACTGTCACCACTCTAGTTACTGCTTCTACTGTCACCACTCTAGTTACTGCTATACTGTCACCACTCTAGTTACTGCTCTACTGTCACCACTCTAGTTACTGCTTATACTGTCACCACTCTAGTTACTGCTTATACTGTCACCACTCTAGTTACTGCTTATACTGTCGCCACTCTAGTTACTGCGTCTACTGTCACCACTCTAGTTACTGCGTCTACTGTCACCACTCTAGCTTATACTGTACTCTAGTTACTGCCTCTACTGTCACCACTCTAGTTACTGCTTCTACTGTCACCACTCTAGTTACTGCTTATACTGTCACCACTCTAGTTACTGCTCTACTGTCACCACTCTAGTTACTGCTTATACTGTCACCACTCTAGTTACTGCCTATACTGTCACCACTCTAGTTACTGCTTATACTGTCACCACTCTAGCTCTCTACTTACTGCTTATACTGTCACCACTCTACTGTCACCACTCTAGTTACTGTTACTGTCACCACTCTAGTTACTGTCTCTACTGTCACCACTCTACTGTCACCACTCTAGTTACTGTCTCTACTGTCACCACTCTAGTTACTGCTTATACTGTCACCACTCTAGTTACTGCTTATACTGTCACCACTCTAGTTACTGCCTCTACTGTCACCACTCTAGTTACTGCTTATACTGTCACCACTCTAGTTACTGCTTATACTGTCACCACTCTAGTTACTGCCTCTACTGTCACCACTCTAGTTACTGCTTATACTGTCACCACTCTAGTTACTGCTTATACTGTCACCACTCTAGTTACTGCTTATACTGTCACCACTCTAGTTACTGCTTATACTGTCACCACTCTAGTTACTGCCTCTACTGTCACCACTCTAGTTACTGCTCTACTGTCACCACTCTAGTTACTGTCACCACTCTTATACTGTCACCACTCTAGTTACTGCTTATACTGTCACCACTCTAGTTACTGTCACCACTTACTGTCACCACTCTAGTTACTGCTTATACTGTCACCACTCTAGTTACTGCTTATACTGTCACCACTCTAGTTACTGCTTATACTGTCACCACTCTAGTTACTGCTCTACTGTCACCACTCTAGTTACTGTTACTCTTATACTGTCACCACTCTAGTTACTGCTTATACTGTCACCACTCTAGTTACTGCTTATACTGTCACCACTCTAGTTACTGCTTATACTGTCACCACTCTAGTTACTGCTTATACTGTCACCACTCTAGTTACTGCTTATACTGTCACCACTCTAGTTACTGCCTCTACTGTCACCACTCTAGTCTTACTGTCACCACTCTAGTTACTGTCTATACTGTCACCACTCTAGTTACTGCTTATACTGTCACCACTCTAGTTACTGCTCCTCTACTGTCACCACTCTAGTTACTGCTTATACTGTCACCACTCTAGTTACTGCTCTCTACTGTCACCACTCTAGTTACTGTCTCTACTGTCACCACTCTAGTTACTTACTGTCACCACTCTAGTTACTGCTTATACTGTCACCACTCTACTGTTACTGTCACCACTCTAGTTATACTGTCACCACTCTAGTTACTGCTTATACTGTCACCACTCTAGTTACTGCTTATACTGTCACCACTCTAGTTACTGGATATACTGTCACCACTCTAGTTACTGCTTATACTGTCACCACTCTAGTTACTGCTTATACTGTCACCACTCTAGTTACTGCTTATACTGTCACCACTCTAGTTACTGCTTATACTGTCACCACTCTAGTTACTGTCTCTACTGTCACCACTCTAGTTACTGCTTATACTGTCACCACTCTAGTTACTGCCTCTACTGTCACCACTCTAGTTACTGCTTATACTGTCACCACTCTAGTTACTGTCTCTACTGTCACCACTCTAGTTACTGCTCTACTGTACTGTCACCACTCTAGTTACTTATACTGTCACCACTCTAGTTACTGCTTATACTGTCACCACTCTAGTTACTGCATATACTGTCACCACTCTAGTTACTGTCTCTACTGTCACCACTCTACTGTCACCACTCTAGTTACTACTGTCACCACTCTGGTTATACTGTCACCACTCTAGTTACTGCTTATACTGTCACCACTCTAGTTACTGCTTATACTGTCACCACTCTAGTTACTGCTTATACTGTCACCACTCTAGTTACTGCTTATACTGTCACCACTCTAGTTACTGTCACCACTCTTATACTGTCACCACTCTAGTTACTGCTTAGACTGTCACCACTCTAGTTACTGCTTATACTGTCACCACTCTAGTTACTGCTTCTACTGTCACCACTCTAGTTACTGCTTATACTGTCACCACTCTAGTTACTGCTTATACTGTCACCACTCTAGTTACTGCTCTATACTGTCACCACTCTAGTTACTGCTTATACTGTCACCACTCTAGTTACTGCTTATACTGTCACCACTCTAGTTACGGGATCTACTGGCACCACTCTAGTTACTGTTACTGTCACCACTCTAGTTACTGCTTATACTGTCACCACTCTAGTTACTGCTTATACTGTCACCACTCTAGTTACTGCTTATACTGTCACCACTCTAGTTACTGCTTATACTGTCACCACTCTAGTTACTGTCTATACTGTCACCACTCTAGTTACTGCTTATACTGTCACCACTCTAGTTACTGCTTATACTGTCACCACTCTAGTTACTGCTTATACTGTCACCACTCTAGTTACTGACTCTACTGTCACCACTCTAGTTACTGCTTATACTGTCACCACTCTAGTTACTGCTTATACTGTCACCACTCTAGTTACTGCTTATACTGTCACCACTCTAGTTACTGCTTATACTGTCACCACTCTAGTTACTGCTTATACTGTCACCACTCTAGTTACTGTCTCTACTGTCACCACTCTAGTTACTGTCTCTACTGTCACCACTCTAGTTACTGCTTATACTGTCACCACTCTAGTTACTGTCTCTACTGTCACCACTCTAGTTACTGCTTATACTGTCACCACTCTAGTTACTGTCTCTACTGTCACCACTCTAGTTACTGTCTCTACTGTCACCACTCTAGTTACTGCTTATACTGTCACCACTCTAGTTACTGTCTCTACTGTCACCACTCTAGTTACTGTCTCTACTGTCACCACTCTAGTTACTGTCTCTACTGTCACCACTCTAGTTACTGTCTCTACTGTCACCACTCTAGTTACTGCCTCTACTGTCACCACTCTAGTTACTGCTTATACTGTCACCACTCTAGTTACTGCTTATACTGTCACCACTCTAGTTACTGTCACCACTCTAGTTACTGCCTCTACTGTCACCACTCTAGTTACTGCTTATACTGTCACCACTCTAGTTACTGCTTATACTGTCACCACTCTAGTTACTGTCTCTACTGTCACCACTCTAGTTACTGCTTATACTGTCACCACTCTAGTTACTGCTTATACTGTCACCACTCTAGTTACTGCCTCTACTGTCACCACTCTAGTTACTGCTTATACTGTCACCACTCTAGTTACTGCTTATACTGTCACCACTCTAGTTACTGCTTATACTGTCACCACTCTAGTTACTGCTTATACTGTCACCACTCTAGTTACTGCTTATACTGTCACCACTCTAGTTACTGCTTATACTGTCACCACTCTAGTTACTGTCTCTACTGTCACCACTCTAGTTACTGTTACTGTCACCACTCTAGTTACTATACTGTCACCACTCTAGCCTCTACTTACTGCTTATACTGTCACCACTCTAGTTACTGTCTCTACTGTCACCACTCTACTGTTACTGTCACCACTCCTCTACTGTCACCACTCTAGCTTATACTGTCACCACTCTAGTTACTGCTTATACTGTCACCACTCTAGTTACTGCTTATACTGTCACCACTCTAGTTACTGCTTATACTGTCACCACTCTAGTTACTGCTTATACTGTCACCACTCTAGTTACTGCTTATACTGTCACCACTCTAGTTCTACTGTCACCACTCTAGTTACTGTCTCTACTCTACTGTCACCACTCTAGTTACTGTCACCACTCTTATACTGTCACCACTCTAGTTACTGTCTATACTGTCACCACTCTAGTTACTGTCACCACTCTTATACTGTCACCACTCTAGTTACTGCTTATACTGTCACCACTCTAGTTACTGTCTCTACTGTCACCACTCTAGTTACTGCTTATACTGTCACCACTCTAGTTACTGCTTATACTGTCACCACTCTAGTTACTGCTTATACTGTCACCACTCTAGTTACTGTCTCTACTGTCACCACTCTAGTTACTGCTTATACTGTCACCACTCTAGTTACTGCTTATACTGTCACCACTCTAGTTACTGCTTATACTGTCACCACTCTAGTTACTGCTTATACTGTCACCACTCTAGTTACTGCTTATACTGTCACCACTCTAGTTACTGCTTATACTGTCACCACTCTAGTTACTGCTTATACTGTCACCACTCTAGTTACTGCTTATACTGTCACCACTCTAGTTACTGCTTATACTGTCACCACTCTAGTTACTGCTTATACTGTCACCACTCTAGTTACTGCTTATACTGTCACCACTCTACTGTCACCACTCTAGTTACTGCTTATACTGTCACCACTCTAGTTACTGCCTCTACTGTCACCACTCTAGTTACTGCCTCTACTGTCACCACTCTAGTTACTGCTTATACTGTCACCACTCTAGTTACTGCCTCTACTGTCACCACTCTAGTTACTGCTTATACTGTCACCACTCTAGTTACTGCTTATACTGTCACCACTCTAGTTACTGCTTATACTGTCACCACTCTAGTTACTGCTTATACTGTCACCACTCTAGTTACTGCCTCTACTGTCACCACTCTAGTTACTGCTTATACTGTCACCACTCTAGTTACTGCTTATACTGTCACCACTCTAGTTACTGCTTATACTGTCACCACTCTACTGTTACTGTCACCACTCTTATACTGTCACCACTCTAGTTACTGCTTATACTGTCACCACTCTTATACTGTCACCACTCTAGTTACTGCCTCTACTGTCACCACTCTAGTTACTGCTTATACTGTCACCACTCTAGTTACTGTCACCACTCTTATACTGTCACCACTCTAGTTACTGCTTATACTGTCACCACTCTAGTTACTGCTTATACTGTCACCACTCTAGTTACTGCTTATACTGTCACCACTCTAGTTACTGCTTATACTGTCACCACTCTAGTTACTGCTTATACTGTCACCACTCTAGTTACTGCTTATACTGTCACCACTCTAGTTACTGCTTATACTGTCACCACTCTAGTTACTGCTTATACTGTCACCACTCTAGTTACTGCTTATACTGTCACCACTCTAGTTACTGCTTATACTGTCACCACTCTAGTTACTGTCTCTACTGTCACCACTCTAGTTACTGTCTCTACTGTCACCACTCTAGTTACTGTCTCTACTGTCACCACTCTAGTTACTGCTTATACTGTCACCACTCTAGTTACTGCTTATACTGTCACCACTCTAGTTACTGCTTATACTGTCACCACTCTAGTTACTGCTTATACTGTCACCACTCTAGTTACTGCTTATACTGTCACCACTCTAGTTACTGAAACTACTGTCACCACTCTAGTTACTGCCTCTACTGTACTCTAGTTACTGCTTATACTGTCACCACTCTACTGCTTATACTTACTCTAGTTACTGCCTATACTGTCACCACTCTAGTTACTGTACTCTACTGTCACCACTCTAGTTACTGCTTATACTGTCACCACTCTAGTTACTGCTTATACTGTCACCACTCTAGTTACTGCTTATACTGTCACCACTCTAGTTACTGCTTATACTGTCACCACTCTAGTTACTGCTTATACTGTCACCACTCTAGTTACTGCTTATACTGTCACCACTCTAGTTACTGCTTATACTGTCACCACTCTAGTTACTGCTTATACTGTCACCACTCTAGTTACTGCTTATACTGTCACCACTCTAGTTACTGCTTATACTGTCACCACTCTAGTTACTGTCTCTACTGTCACCACTCTAGTTACTGCTCTACTGTCACCACTCTAGTTTACTGTCACCACTCTAGTTACTGCTTATACTGTCACCACTCTAGTTACTGCTTATACTGTCACCACTCTAGTTACTGCTTATACTGTCACCACTCTAGTTACTGCTTATACTGTCACCACTCTAGTTACTGCTTATACTGTCACCACTCTAGTTACTGCTTATACTGTCACCACTCTAGTTACTGCTTATACTGTCACCACTCTAGTTACTGCTTATACTGTCACCACTCTAGTTACTGCTTATACTGTCACCACTCTAGTTACTGCTTATACTGTCACCACTCTAGTTACTGCTTATACTGTCACCACTCTAGTTACTGCTTATACTGTCACCACTCTAGTTACTGCTTATACTGTCACCACTCTAGTTACTGCTTATACTGTCACCACTCTAGTTACTGCTTATACTGTCACCACTCTAGTTACTGTAGTTACTTATACTGTCACCACTCTAGTTACTGCTTATACTGTCACCACTCTAGTTACTGCTTATACTGTCACCACTCTAGTTACTGCTTATACTGTCACCACTCTAGTTACTGCTCTATACTGTCACCACTCTAGTTACTGTTACTGTCACCACTCTAGTTATACTGTCACCACTCTAGTTACTGCTTATACTGTCACCACTCTAGTTACTGTTACTGTCACCACTCTAGTTACTCTTATACTGTCACCACTCTAGTTACTGCTTATACTGTCACCACTCTAGTTACTGCTTATACTGTCACCACTCTACTGTTACTGTCACCACTCTTATACTGTCACCACTCTAGTTACTGCTTATACTGTCACCACTCTAGTTACTGCTTATACTGTCACCACTCTAGTTACTGCTTATACTGTCACCACTCTAGTTACTGCTTATACTGTCACCACTCTAGTTACTGTCTCTACTGTCACCACTCTAGTTACTGCTTATACTGTCACCACTCTAGTTACTGCTTATACTGTCACCACTCTAGTTACTGCTTATACTGTCACCACTCTAGTTACTGCTTATACTGTCACCACTCTAGTTACTGCTAGTTACTGCTTATACTGTCACCACTCTAGTTACTGTTACTGCTCTACTGTCACCACTCTAGTTACTGCCTATACTGTCACCACTCTAGTCACTGCTTATACTGTCACCACTCTAGTTACTGCTTATACTGTCACCACTCTAGTTACTGCTAGTTATACTGTCACCACTCTAGTTACTGCTTATACTGTCACCACTCTAGTTACTGCTTATACTGTCACCACTCTAGTTACTGCTTATACTGTCACCACTCTAGTTACTGCTTATACTGTCACCACTCTAGTTACTGCTCTATACTGTCACCACTCTAGTTACTGCTTATACTGTCACCACTCTAGTTACTGTCACCACTCTAGTTACTCTCTACTGTCACCACTCTAGTTACTGCTTATACTGTCACCACTCTAGTTACTGTCTCTACTGTCACCACTCTAGTTACTGCTTATACTGTCACCACTCTAGTTACTGCTTATACTGTCACCACTCTAGTTACTGCTTATACTGTCACCACTCTAGTTACTGCTTATACTGTCACCACTCTAGTTACTGCCTCTACTGTCACCACTCTAGTTACTGCTTATACTGTCACCACTCTAGTTACTGCTTATACTGTCACCACTCTAGTTACTGCTTATACTGTCACCACTCTAGTTACTGCTTATACTGTCACCACTCTAGTTACTGCTCTAGTTATACTGTCACCTGTCTAGTTACTGCTTATACTGTCACCACTCTAGTTACTGCATCTACTGTCACCACTCTAGTTACTGCTTATACTGTCACCACTCTAGTTACTGCTTATACTGTCACCACTCTAGTTACTGCTTATACTGTCACCACTCTAGTTACTGCTTATACTGTCACCACTCTAGTTACTGCTTATACTGTCACCACTCTAGTTACTGTCACCACTCTAGTTACTGTCTCTACTGTCACCACTCTAGTTACTGCTTATACTGTCACCACTCTAGTTACTGCTTATACTGTCACCACTCTAGTTACTGCTTATACTGTCACCACTCTAGTTACTGCTTATACTGTCACCACTCTAGTTACTGCTTATACTGTCACCACTCTAGTTACTGCTTATACTGTCACCACTCTAGTTACTGCTTATACTGTCACCACTCTAGTTACTGTCTCTACTGTCACCACTCTAGTTACTGCTTATACTGTCACCACTCTAGTTACTGCTTATACTGTCACCACTCTAGTTACTGCTTATACTGTCACCACTCTAGTTACTGTCTCTACTGTCACCACTCTAGTTATACTGTCACCACTCTAGTTACTGCTTATACTGTCACCACTCTAGTTACTGCCTCTACTGTCACCACTCTAGTTACTGCTTATACTGTCACCACTCTAGTTACTGTCTCTACTGTCACCACTCTAGTTACTGCTTATACTGTCACCACTCTAGTTACTGTCTCTACTGTCACCACTCTAGTTACTGCTTATACTGTCACCACTCTAGTTACTGCTTATACTGTCACCACTCTAGTTACTGCTTATACTGTCACCACTCTAGTTACTGCTTATACTGTCACCACTCTAGTTACTGCTTATACTGTCACCACTCTAGTTACTGCCTCTACTGTCACCACTCTAGTTACTGCTTATACTGTCACCACTCTAGTTACTGCTTATACTGTCACCACTCTAGTTACTGCTTATACTGTCACCACTCTAGTTACTGCCTCTACTGTCACCACTCTAGTTACTGCTTATACTGTCACCACTCTAGTTACTGCTTATACTGTCACCACTCTATTTGAGGCTTATACTGTCACCACTCTAGTTACTGCTTATACTGTCACCACTCTAGTTACTGCTTATACTGTCACCACTCTAGTTACTGCTTATACTGTCACCACTCTAGTTACTGTCTCTACTGTCACCACTCTAGTTACTGCTTATACTGTCACCACTCTAGTTACTGCTTATACTGTCACCACTCTAGTTACTGCTTATACTGTCACCACTCTAGTTACTGCCTCTACTGTCACCACTCTAGTTACTGCTTATACTGTCACCACTCTAGTTACTGCTTATACTGTCACCACTCTAGTTACTGCTTATACTGTCACCACTCTAGTTACTGTCTCTACTGTCACCACTCTAGTTACTGCTTATACTGTCACCACTCTAGTTACTGTCTCTACTGTCACCACTCTAGTTACTGCTTATACTGTCACCACTCTAGTTACTGTCTCTACTGTCACCACTCTAGTTACTGCTTATACTGTCACCACTCTAGTTACTGCTTATACTGTCACCACTCTAGTTACTGCTTATACTGTCACCACTCTAGTTACTGCTTATACTGTCACCACTCTAGTTACTGTCACCACTCTACTCTACTGTCACCACTCTAGTTACTGCTTATACTGTCACCACTCTAGTTACTGCTTATACTGTCACCACTCTAGTTACTGCTTATACTGTCACCACTCTAGTTACTGCCTCTACTGTCACCACTCTAGTTACTGCTTATACTGTCACCACTCTAGTTACTGTCTCTACTGTCACCACTCTAGTTACTGCCTCTACTGTCACCACTCTAGTTACTGTCTCTACTGTCACCACTCTAGTTACTGTCTCTACTGTACTCTAGTTACTGCCTCTACTGTCACCACTCTAGTTACTGCCTCTACTGTCACCACTCTAGTTACTGCTTATACTGTCACCACTCTACTGTCACCACTCTAGTTACTGCCTCTACTGTCACCACTCTAGTTACTGCCTCTACTGTCACCACTCTAGTTACTGCCTCTACTGTCACCACTCTAGTTACTGTCTCTACTGTCACCACTCTAGTTACTGCCTCTACTGTCACCACTCTAGTTACTGTCTCTACTGTCACCACTCTAGTTACTGTCACCACTCTCTACTGTCACCACTCTAGTTACTGCCTCTACTGTCACCACTCTAGTTACTGCTTATACTGTCACCACTCTAGTTACTGCTTATACTGTCACCACTCTAGTTACTGCCTCTACTGTCACCACTCTAGTTACTGTCTCTACTGTCACCACTCTAGTTACTGCCTCTACTGTCACCACTCTACTGTTACTGTCACCACTCTTATACTGTCACCACTCTAGTTACTGTCACCACTCTCTACTGTCACCACTCTACTGTCTCTACTGTCACCACTCTAGTTACTGCCTCTACTGTCACCACTCTAGTTACTGCTTATACTGTCACCACTCTAGTTACTGCCTCTACTGTCACCACTCTAGTTACTGCCTCTACTGTCACCACTCTAGTTACTGTCTCTACTGTCACCACTCTAGTTACTGCTTATACTGTCACCACTCTAGTTACTGCCTCTACTGTCACCACTCTAGTTACTGCCTCTACTGTCACCACTCTAGTTACTGCCTCTACTGTCACCACTCTAGTTACTGCCTCTACTGTCACCACTCTAGTTACTGCTTATACTGTCACCACTCTAGTTACTGCTTATACTGTCACCACTCTAGTTACTGCTTATACTGTCACCACTCTAGTTACTGCTTATACTGTCACCACTCTAGTTACTGCCTCTACTGTCACCACTCTAGTTACTGCTTATACTGTCACCACTCTAGTTACTGCTTATACTGTCACCACTCTAGTTACTGCTTATACTGTCACCACTCTAGTTACTGCTTATACTGTCACCACTCTACTGTCTCTACTGTACTGCTTATACTGTCACCACTTATACTGTCACCACTCTAGTTACTGCTTATACTGTCACCACTCTAGTTACTGCTTATACTGTCACCACTCTAGTTACTGCTTATACTGTCACCACTCTAGTTACTGCTTATACTGTCACCACTCTAGTTACTGTTACTCTAGTTACTGCTCTCTACTGTCACCACTCTAGTTACTGCTTATACTGTCACCACTCTAGTTACTGCATATACTGTCACCACTCTAGTTACTGCTTATACTGTCACCACTCTAGTTACTGCTTCTACTGTCACCACTCTAGTTACTGTTACTGCTTATACTGTCACCACTCTAGTTACTGCTTATACTGTCACCACTCTAGTTACTGCTTATACTGTCACCACTCTAGTTACTGCTTATACTGTCACCACTCTAGTTACTGCCTCTACTGTCACCACTCTAGTTACTGCTTATACTGTCACCACTCTAGTTACTGTCTCTACTGTCACCACTCTAGTTACTGCTTATACTGTCACCACTCTAGTTACTGCCTCTACTGTCACCACTCTAGTTACTGCTTATACTGTCACCACTCTAGTTACTGCCTCTACTGTCACCACTCTAGTTACTGCCTCTACTGTCACCACTCTAGTTACTGCTTATACTGTCACCACTCTAGTTACTGCTTATACTGTCACCACTCTAGTTACTGCCTCTACTGTCACCACTCTAGTTACTGCTTATACTGTCACCACTCTAGTTACTGCTTATACTGTCACCACTCTAGTTACTGCTTATACTGTCACCACTCTAGTTACTGCTTATACTGTCACCACTCTAGTTACTGCTTATACTGTCACCACTCTAGTTACTGCCTCTACTGTCACCACTCTAGTTACTGCCTCTACTGTCACCACTCTAGTTACTGCTTATACTGTCACCACTCTAGTTACTGTCTCTACTGTCACCACTCTAGTTACTGCTTATACTGTCACCACTCTAGTTACTGCCTCTACTGTCACCACTCTAGTTACTGCTTATACTGTCACCACTCTAGTTACTGTCTCTACTGTCACCACTCTAGTTACTGCTTATACTGTCACCACTCTAGTTACTGCCTCTACTGTCACCACTCTAGTTACTGCTTATACTGTCACCACTCTAGTTACTGCTTATACTGTCACCACTCTAGTTACTGCTTATACTGTCACCACTCTAGTTACTGCTTATACTGTCACCACTCTAGTTACTGTCTCTACTGTCACCACTCTAGTTACTGCCTCTACTGTCACCACTCTAGTTACTGCCTCTACTGTCACCACTCTAGTTACTGCTTATACTGTCACCACTCTAGTTACTGCTTATACTGTCACCACTCTAGTTACTGCCTCTACTGTCACCACTCTAGTTACTGTCTCTACTGTCACCACTCTAGTTACTGCCTCTACTGTCACCACTCTAGTTACTGCCTCTACTGTCACCACTCTAGTTACTGTCTCTACTGTCACCACTCTAGTTACTGCCTCTACTGTCACCACTCTAGTTACTGCCTCTACTGTCACCACTCTACTGTCACCACTCTAGTTACTGTCTCTACTGTCACCACTCTAGTTACTGTCTCTACTGTCACCACTCTAGTTACTGTCTCTACTGTCACCACTCTAGTTACTGCCTCTACTGTCACCACTCTAGTTACTGCTTATACTGTCACCACTCTAGTTACTGTCTCTACTGTCACCACTCTAGTTACTGCTTATACTGTCACCACTCTAGTTACTGCTTATACTGTCACCACTCTAGTTACTGCCTCTACTGTCACCACTCTAGTTACTGTCTCTACTGTCACCACTCTAGTTACTGCTTATACTGTCACCACTCTAGTTACTGCCTCTACTGTCACCACTCTAGTTACTGCCTCTACTGTCACCACTCTAGTTACTGCCTCTACTGTCACCACTCTAGTTACTGCTTATACTGTCACCACTCTAGTTACTGCCTCTACTGTCACCACTCTAGTTACTGTCTCTACTGTCACCACTCTAGTTACTGCCTCTACTGTCACCACTCTAGTTACTGTCTCTACTGTCACCACTCTAGTTACTGCTTATACTGTCACCACTCTAGTTACTGTCTCTACTGTCACCACTCTAGTTACTGTCTCTACTGTCACCACTCTAGTTACTGTCTCTACTGTCACCACTCTAGTTACTGCTTCTACTGTCACCACTCTAGTTACTGCCTCTACTGTCACTAGTTACTGTCTACTGTCACCACTCTAGTTACTGCTTATACTGTCACCACTCTAGTTACTGCTTATACTGTCACCACTCTAGTTACTGCCTCTACTGTCACCACTCTAGTTACTGTCTCTACTGTCACCACTCTAGCCTCTACTGTCACCACTCTAGTTACTGCTTATACTGTCACCACTCTAGTTACTGCTTATACTGTCACCACTCTAGTTACTGCTTATACTGTCACCACTCTAGTTACTGTCTCTACTGTCACCACTCTAGTTACTGCCTCTACTGTCACCACTCTAGTTACTGCCTCTACTGTCACCACTCTAGTTACTGCTTATACTGTCACCACTCTAGTTACTGCTTATACTGTCACCACTCTAGTTACTGCTTATACTGTCACCACTCTAGTTACTGCTTATACTGTCACCACTCTAGTTACTGCCTCTACTGTCACCACTCTAGTTACTGCCTCTACTGTCACCACTCTAGTTACTGCCTCTACTGTCTTAACATCTGAGTCATCTACACAAGTTTACTGTAGAATTGCAATCCTTCACTCCTTACAAAATATCCGCTGCATCCTCTTATAGACTTTACTAAGCCTACCTAGTAGTCCATAGACCTCCTGCTTCATGTTGCCATTGTACTTCTATTCACAAATCTTGATTTACAATTTAATATTTGAAGCTTCAGGGGTAACTGAGGCGAACTTCGGGTGTTGTTCTCCCAGTTTTCCCTTTTTTGTGTTTGTTTACAAGAAACAAACTCTTCACTGTTATCCGTCCCTCAGTGCTGTTTGACCCTAGTGGGTTTAGTGCTTCATTTTTATAATAATACTTCTGATGTTCATCATATGGTGGCCCATTGCCTGGTGGCAACTTTGCAGTTCCCAGTCAGTGGTCAGGCTACTGACCACTGACTGTGATCAGTGGCCTGACCACAGTCAGTGGGTCACAATGACATGTGAAACTCTCGCTTCACATGTCACTGTGACCAGATCTTCCTGGAGTTCAATACCTTTGTACTTTGTTCAGCTATCAAAATTTTGGGGCCCAGTCCCTGGACCCATGATGTACCTCTGTAATTCTTTGATTACCACCCACAGGATGGGTATGGGCTGCATAATAAAGATATTAACCTAACTAAACTTCACACACTGAGGGTCCAGGTTCGATTCCTGGCATAGGTAGAAACCTTGGGCATGTTTCCATGTTCACCTAGCAGTAAGTAGGTACCTGGGTGTTAGTCGACTGGTGTGGGTCTCACCCTGGGACAAAACTGACCTAATTTGTGGGAAATGCTCAGCATAACAAGTGGCTTTCTATATAGTAGTATGTCATTGATTTCAGCTATGGACTGTATACCTTGTACATGTACTGAACAAGCCCATTATAGTACTGGTAGAAATAAAGATACAGTGGACCCCCGGTTAACGATATTTTTTCACTCCAGAAGTATGTTCAGGTGCCAGTACTGACCGAATTTTTTCCCTTAAGAAATATTGTGAAGTAGATTAGTCCATTTCAGAGCCCCAAACATACACATGCAAACGCACTTACATAAATACACTTATATAATTGGTCGCATTCGGAGGTAATCGTTATGCGGGGGTCCACTGTATTATTATTACCTCTGGTGATGGCCTCACTGTGACTTGTGGTGATCAGTTAAGAGGCTCATCATACTTCTCTTCTCCATATTTTACATACAAGTACAGTGGACCCCCGGTTAACGAACTTTTTTCATTCCAGTAGTATGTTCAGGTGCCAGTACTGACCGAATTTTTTCCCATAAGGAATATTGTGAAGTAGATTAGTCAATTTCAGACCCCCAAACATACACGTACAAACGCACTTACATAAATACACTTACATAATTGGTCGCATTTGGAGGTGATCGTTATGCGGGGGTCCACTGTACTCCCACACATTTACATGATAGTGATCATTTTCCTATCATGCTCACCGCACATACGTATTCTCGACCTCTTTGTATCCCAGGTTGGCAGTCTGAATGGGTGAATTGGGCCATTTACTCACGTCAAACTGTTTTTAGACAGGAACCTTCTTTGTCCTCCTCTGACGAGTTGTTACAATTCCAGTGGTACCTCAAGTTATGAACTTAATTCGTTCCAGAAGGCTGTTCGAGTGCCGATACCGAACGAATTTGTTCCCATAAGGAATATTGTAAATTTGATTAGTCTATTTTGGACCCCCAAAAATACACTTACAAAAGAACTTACAAAAATACACTTACATAATTGTTCGAGTTGGGAGCTGTTCGAAACTCGGGGTACCACTGTACCTCAAACTTTGAGCTGCCACTCTCAGAAATGTGCCTTGGTATATAGTGGAACTTTATAACTGACTGTATACAGTGAAACTTTAAAAGACAAACTGTAGATTTAATAACAAAAAAAGGCACAATACCGTGACTGGAACGATACACAAATAACCCGCACATAAAAGAGAGAAGCTTATGATGATGTTTCGGTCCGACTTGGACCATTGACGTCGTCGTAAGCTTCTCTCTTTTATGTGAGGGTTATTTGTGTAGATTTAATTGCTGAAACCTTCAAAATTCAGGGGAGCACAGCCCCCTCCTGCTCTCTGGTGACCCCCAGCTCATTTCTCAGAGGGGGCAGCAACCCCCTTCACAAAACCCTGGCCAAGAAACTGCAACGATCATTAAGGTTATCAGTTTAATAAACAAATTCCACTATAAAAGTTCTATACATGTATTAGTAAGAACAAAGTTCGTCTAGTGTATAAGGGCCGTCCCGAACTTACAAACACTTATATAAACGTGTAAGATTATTATTAAACTTCTTCTATGATACACTTGTACGATCATTATTATTAAACTTGAACCCCAAGGATACATTTTACTTATATCTATTGAGGGTTCTAAATTATTATTATTATTATTACGTATGGTTGTGTGGGTCCAGGTTATAGTCACACAGTATTGTATATTTAAGCCTAGGATAATGTAGGATAATCTAGAATAGCCCAAGGGTAATCTTGGTTAACTCTAGGATAAGCCAGGATAACCCTAGGATAACCCTAGGATAACCCTAATGTAAGCTAGGATGACCCTAAGGTAAGCTAGGATAAGCCAGGATAACCCTAGGATAAGCTAGGATAACCCTAATGTAAGCTAGGATAACCCTAAGGTAAGCTAGGATAAGCCAGGATAACCCTAGGATAAGCTAGGATAACCTTAAGGTAAACTAGGATAACCCTAAGGTAAGCTAGGATAACCCTAGGATAAGCCAGGATAACCCTAGGATAAGCTAGGATAACCCCAGGATAAGCTAGGATAACCATAGGGTAATCTAGGATATCCTCAGGATAACCTAGGATAATTTAAGATAACCTACAATAACCCTAGGATATTCTAGGATAACAGGATAATCTATGATAGCATGAGGATAAGCTAGGTTACCTGGATAAAGCCAGAGTCAGTCACTTGCACCTGGGGTTCAAGACAGTCATGTCAAGCAAGGTAGAGTCGCCTTGTTCCTAACCTCACACGGACTTCTATGAACATCTGATGAACACTGCGCTGTGAACACTGTAAGTGTTCGCAAGTCAGGGACTGTCCCTTGTATACAGTCAGTTCTATTACTAAGCGACTTTATACGGTGCGACTTTGAGAGCGTCTAAACAAGTTTGTCAACTGTGAACAGGTGAGAGGCCTTCATGGTACCAGGCCTTCATGGTACCAGGCCTTCATGGTACCAGGCCTTCATGGTACCAGGCCTTCATGGTACCAGGCCTTCATGGTACCAGGCCTTCATGGTACCAGGCCTTCATGGTACCAGGCCTTCATGGTACCAGGCCTTCAATAGGGGATGATTTTTTTTTCAGTTCCGTCTACAGAAAAATCGCTTTATAGAGAAGATTTATGAAAGAATTGACTGTATGTACGGTTAATTATAGTACAGTTATCTGAAGTACAGTCACCCATTCTTGAAGTACAGTCATCCATTCTTGGAGTAGTCATCCATTCTTGGAGTACAGTCACCCATTCTTGAAGTACAGTCATCCATTCTTGAAGTACAGTCATCCATTCTTGGAGTAGTCATCCATTCTTGGAGTACAGTCACCCATTCTTGAAGTACAGTCATCCATTCTTGAAGTACAGTCATCCATTCTTGGAGTAGTCATCCATTCTTGGAGTACAGTCACCCATTCTTGAAGTACAGTCATCCATTCTTGAAGTACAGTCATCCATTCTTGAAGTACAGTCATCCATTCTTGGAGTACAGTCATCCATTCTTGGAGTACAGTCATCCATTCTTGAAGTACAGTCATCCATTCTTGGAGTACAGTCATCCATTCTTGAAGTACAGTCATCCATTCTTGAAGTACAGTCATCCATTCTTGGAGTACAGTCATCCATTCTTGAAGTACAGTCATCCATTCTTGGAGTACAGTCATCCATTCTTGAAGTACAGTCATCCATTCTTGAAGTACAGTCATCCATTCTTGAAGTACAGTCATCCATTCTTGGAGTACAGTCATCCATTCTTGAAGTACAGTCATCCATTCTTGAAGTACAGTCATCCATTCTTGAAGTACAGTCATCCATTCTTGAAGTACAGTCATCCATTCTTGGAGTACAGTCATCCATTCTTGAAGTACAGTCATCCATTCTTGAAGTACAGTCATCCATTCTTGGAGTACAGTCATCCATTCTTGAAGTACAGTCATCCATTCTTGGAGTACAGTCATCCATTCTTGAAGTAGTCATCCATTCTTGGAGTACAGTCATCCATTCTTGGAGTACAGTCATTCATTCTTGGAGTACAGTCATCCATTCTTGGAGTACAGTCATCCATTCTTGGAGTACAGTCATTCATTCTTGGAGTACAGTCATCCATTCTTGGAGTACAGTCATCCATTCTTGAAGTAGTCATCCATTCTTGAAGTACAGTCATTCATTCTTGGAGTACAGTCATTCATTCTTGGAGTACAGTCATCCATTCTTGGAGTACAGTCATTCATTCTTGGAGTACAGTCATCCATTCTTGGAGTAGTCATCCATTCTTGGAGTACAGTCATCCATTCTTGGAGTACAGTCATCCATTCTTGGAGTACAGTCATCCATTCTTAAAGTACAGTCATCCATTCTTGGAGTACAGTCATCCATTCTTGGAGTACAGTCATCCATTCTTGGGGTACAGTCATCCATTCTTGGAGTACAGTCATTCATTCTTGGAGTACAGTCATCCATTCTTGGAGTACAGTCA
The DNA here is from genome assembly GCF_038502225.1 of Cherax quadricarinatus. Classification (NCBI taxonomy): domain Eukaryota; kingdom Metazoa; phylum Arthropoda; class Malacostraca; order Decapoda; family Parastacidae; genus Cherax; species Cherax quadricarinatus. The sequence goes on from NW_027195056.1 coordinate 396,159, forward strand.
TCCATTCTTGGAGTACAGTCATCCATTCTTAAAGTACAGTCATCCATTCTTGGAGTACAGTCATCCATTCTTGGAGTACAGTCATCCATTCTTGGAGTACAGTCATCCATTCTTGGAGTACAGTCATCCATTCTTGGAGTACAGTCATCCATTCTTGGAGTACAGTCATCCATTCGTGGAGTACAGTCATCCATTCTTGGAGTACAGTCATCCATTCTTGGAGTACAGTCATCCATTCTTGGAGTACAGTCATCCATTCTTGGAGTACAGTCATCCATTCTTGGAGTACAGTCATCCATTCTTGAAGTACAGTCATCCATTATTACAGTCATCTGTTCTTGAAGTACAGTCATCCATTCTTAAAGTACAGTCATTCACTCATCCAGTAGTGTTCCACTCATCAAGTACAGTCATCCAGTCTTGAAGTACAGTCATCCGGTCTTGGAGTACAGTCATCCAGTCTTGAACTACAGTCATCCAGTTTTGAACTACAGTCATCCAGTTTTGAACTACAGTCATCCAGTCTTGAAGTACAGTCATCCATACGCAGTTGTTGGATGCCTCTGAAGACAGTCTCCAGTTCTCTGGGTTTGGAAGTTAATATTAAAGTTTCACCCATGGATGCGGATAAGTTCTCCATGCTGCGGGATCTGACCAGCAAGTGGCTGGTACTGCTGCCGCTGGGCACCACATTGCTGTAAGTGCCCCGGGCCGTCTTATGGCAAGTGCCACTGCTGAGGCTGGTTGTTCGGAGGCGGTATGAGCCACTGGCAAACTCATCGGGTCCACCGGTGTTGGAGACCCTGTCGTCGTATGGGTGCGTCCTCAGGCGGCGGCGGCGGGTGAAGGTGCACTTGTACACCCGCTTGCCCGAGGGCTCCTTGATGCTGCCCCAGCGAGGCAGTTCATAGCCTGCTCTGAAGCTGGTGATGAAGGTGGAGTTCATGGTCAACACCTGAAAGCCACCGATACTGGTGTTCTCTTTCTCGGTGGTACAACTGGCGCTCTTGGAACTCTTCTGAGATTCTCGGCGGGAGGTGGAAGGTCCAGCCTGATCCACGTTCTCCTTTTCCATGCTGTTCTTCAGGCACTCTTGAAGATACTCTTTGCGACTCTCGGTAATGGCACTCAGCATACCTGAAACACACATGAATACATATAAATACAGGGAATATGTTCCAAGACCTGCCATAGATACCCAAAACCATGGATAGTGCTGAACCCTATAAGTCATTTTTTGTTTACATACATATCTATTTTTAATTATTATTTTGTAAATTACCTGCAGGAGGCTTACAGGGCCTTACTTGAATTATTACCTGCAAGTAATTTGGGTGAGGTAAGTGGGACTCAACCTGTAAACGATCCAAGCAGATCTATGTTTACATGTGTTGTGCTACAAAAGTAGATCTACATTTTTTTTTTTACACATTTTCAAATGTAAAAAAAACAAAAAGAAGATCTACTTGTTTTACATACTTTCAAATGTTGAAAAAACGTATATATACGTTTGGACCGTTTACGGGTTAAATCATAGCAAGTCGCCTAATTGTAACTCCCTCGGTGCCCGCTTCCTCACCACTCTCACAACATTAAATTATTAATTACAATATTAAACATTAATACCAATAAGGGTAAATTATAAAATAATGTGGACTGTATATGACTAGGATTGCTGGGAACACAAAAGAAATTGGTATTAACATTTGCCATTTAATTACTGGAAGACAATGCTGATGGAACACACCCAAACATTACCCTACCAGCTAGGATTTACAATGGCCAATGCAAAAACTACTGTACATTATGGGTAAGCATCACTTAGCTAAGGTGTGTTGTTGGGAAAGATTCACTGAAGTCCTCTATTTTTCCGCCCTGGTTGCCAAATTGTAAGGGCTTCCCACACTATTTATCCCAATTCTTTGGCATGAACGTGTCAGCAATTTCTAAATTATGGCTTGAGGAGAATATATACCAAATAACCTTCGAGAACGCCTGATTACATTGCACAATTCAGTCCAGTATTCACACATTAAATTCAATATGGCGTCTCTCCCAGTATCACTCCCCCGCAGCTGTTCTACGTCCCCTCACTTGAAATTTCTCGCAAGGGTCAAATCGGGATCATATTTTATTACGCAATTATATTATTCATGTTCAACATTTAGGAAATTATGTAAAAAATTTCCACAATACCTATGATGAAGTTTAATTGATAAATTATACAAAATAAGTCTAGAATTATCACTTTTTCACCGATGAGAAGCATTTCCCAACTTTTCTTAGGCTTTGAAGAACTGCCGACTTTTCTACTTATGCACTTTGGGGCCATTATTAAGCAAAATTAAGGGCTATTTTTGGGCCACAGTAAACCGTGGATAACGGAAACCCCAGATATCGAATCCGTGGATATAGGGGTTCTACTGTACATACAAATACTCTCCACAGGTAAGTGGAAAAGAATCCTTCCTGTGTAAGCCATGCGTGTTGTAAGAAACATCTAAAATGCTGGGAACAAGGGGGTAGTAGCCCCTTCTCCTGTATAAATTACTAAATGTAAAAAGTATTTAATATACAGGAGCTCCTTGACTTACAAAATTTCAACTTTATGTTAGTGCAAAAGTAATTACTTTGGAGATGAAACTTAAGATAATTACCCAGCATGAAGGTGACACGTCCCTAACTTGTATTCATTTACTGACTTTTCAATACTGGTATTAAAATAACAAAAAAAGGCACAATACCGTGACTGGAACGATACACAAATAACCCGCACACAGAAGAGAGGAGCTTACGACTTTGTAAATGGTCCAAGTCGGACCGAAATGTCGTCGTAAGTTCCTCTCTTCTATGTGCGGGTTATTTGTGTATAATACTGGTATTTAGTTACAGTAATTATTTGTTTATTTGCTTATTCAGTGACAGTAGTTATTTATTTATCGACAGACGATATTTTTGACTTACAGTGAGGTCATTGGAACATAACCCCATTGTAAGCTGAGGACCACTTGTACATACAAATACTGTACATATAAACATGCGTAAACTCACATAGACACAGTAGACCATTGATTAAAATGCAATCTTCTGTGACATTTTTGATGTACAATGGTTGCAAAATTGCTGCATTTTTTTGATTATGGCTTTGTGAAATTCATCTATGATGGTGCAACTTTATGGGAAAAATTTGGAGTACCACGAGGCTGAACTGCAGGACCTTTCCTCTCAGTCTCGTGGGCAGCCCAGTCTGTGGGTCAGGGCAGCCCAGTCTGTGGGTCAGGGCAGCCCAGTCTGTGGGTCAGGGCAGCCCAGTCTGTGGGTCAGGGCAGCCCAGTCTGTGGGTCAGGCTGCATCGTCCTAGTAAGGAAGGCCTAGCTTACTACCCCATCCTGCTCCTCACGTCTCAGTGCTCTGTGTCTGCAAATCAATTTTTGCTTCGCAAACACAAGACAAATGTGTAACAGAAGATGCCAGCAAGAACTTACATCAGCCAGCAAGAACTTACATCAGCCAACAAGAACTTATATCAGTCAGCAAGAACTTACATCAGCCAACAAGAACTTACATCAGCCAACAAGAACTTATATCAGTCAGCAAGAACTTACATCAGCCAGCAAGAACTTACATCAGCCAACAAGAACTTATATCAGTCAGCAAGAACTTACATCAGCCAACAAGAACTTACATCAGCCAACAAGAACTTATATCAGTCAGCAAGGGAAAAGTGCTCCAAGATTCAAGGGAACAAAGGATCACTTCAGCTTACTACTCTGCAGTAATGCATCAGGTGATGTCAAGAGTAAGCCCAGTGTTATTATTTACCACTCCAAGACTTCCCATGCTTTGAAAGGTGTACAAAAACCCACGTTACCAGGTCTCTGAAGGTCAAACCAGTCAGCATGGAGGACAGAGCAATTAACTGATTTAAACTTCATTCCTGAAGTTCTGTTTCATCTGCATAGCAAGAACCTTGAACTCGGGGTTCTTTTCACACCTGATAATCCCCGTATTCATCCAGAACTCTCAGTGGGTGTGCGTACACATGTAAAAGCTGTGTTTTAACCATTAAATACAACGAATGGATTATGGAGTTATCAGGTTGTTCAAGTGTAACTACACGCAAAAAGTGACATGGAAATTAGTTGCATCAATGGATGCCGACTCTGAGCTTGCAGTGCTACACTTCTGGCCTAAATTTAACATTGCAGATGCCACCAACTATGTTAGAAGTTTATGGAACAAGGTGCCTCAATCAACACTAAGTGCAGCCCGGGGAAAGTTGTGGCCTAGTGTGGCACACTTTCACGGGTTCTCCCTCAGGTGAGAACTAGGTGCAGGAAAGTGTTCACCTGGCAAGGTGATTATCAGATGCAGGAGATTGTTCACCTAGGAAGGTGATGTACACAAACATGATGTGAATAAACTGCTAGATGATGACGAGGGGACAGTCTAAATAGTCCACAAGGAATACTGGCAGAGCTCAACATTTTTTATGGACCATGGAACTTAACCCTATTATACCCTTATGTTCTTTAGTTTGTTTTACACGATACATACACAACACATACACAAGATTCTGGAGTTTATCTGGAGAGAGTTCCGGGGGTCAACGCCCCCGCGGCCCGGTCTGTGACCAGGCCTCCTTAGGTCAGTGTCCCAGGATGCGACCCACACCAGTCGACTAACACCCAGGTACCCATTTTACTGATGGGGAACATAGACAACAGGTGGAAAGAAACACGTCCAATGTTTCTACTCTGGCTGGGAATCGAACCCAGACCCTCACCGTGTGAAGCCAGAGCGTTAACCACCAGAAGTGGCTAGTTTATTGTGCACCCCATATCCATCCTGTGGACGGTAGCGCGAGAGCATATGGATACACAAAAGACCTAGGAACTAGGCCCCAAAGGGTTAACAGGAATACACATGGATTTATATCCACATATCTATATTTCACTTATCTGTTACCTGGAGTTTACCTGGAGAGAGTTCCGGGGGTCAACGCCCCCGCGGCCCGGTCTGTGACCAGGCCTAATACTGGTATTTAGTTACAGTAATTATTTGTTTATTTGCTTATTCAGTGACAGTAGTTATTTATTTATCGACAGACGATATTTTTGACTTACAGTGAGGTCATTGGAACATAACCCCATTGTAAGCTGAGGACCACTTGTACATACAAATACTGTACATATAAACATGCGTAAACTCACATAGACACAGTAGACCATTGATTAAAATGCAATCTTCTGTGACATTTTTGATGTACAATGGTTGCAAAATTGCTGCATTTTTTTGATTATGGCTTTGTGAAATTCATCTATGATGGTGCAACTTTATGGGAAAAATTTGGAGTACCACGAGGCTGAACTGCAGGACCTTTCCTCTCAGTCTCGTGGGCAGCCCAGTCTGTGGGTCAGGGCAGCCCAGTCTGTGGGTCAGGGCAGCCCAGTCTGTGGGTCAGGCTGCATCGTCCTAGTAAGGAAGGCCTAGCTTACTACCCCATCCTGCTCCTCACGTCTCAGTGCTCTGTGTCTGCAAATCAATTTTTGATTCGCAAACACAAGACAAATGTGTAACAGAAGATGCCAGCAAGAACTTACATCAGCCAGCAAGAACTTACATCAACCAACAAGAACTTACATCAGCCAGCAAGAACTTACATCAGCCAACAAGAACTTACATCAGCCAACAAGAACTTACATCAGCCAACAAGAACTTACATCAGCCAACAAGAACTTACATCAGCCAACAAGAACTTACATCAGCCAACAAGAACTTACATCAGCCAACAAGAACTTACATCAGCCAACAAGAACTTACATCAGCCAACAAGAACTTACATCAGCCAACAAGAACTTACATCAGCCAGCAAGAACTTATATCAGCCAACAAGAACTTACATCAGCCAACAAGAACTTACATCAGCCAACAAGAACTTACATCAGCCAACAAGAACTTACATCAGCCAGCAAGAACTTACATCAGCCAACAAGAACTTATATCAGTCAGCAAGGGAAAAGTGCCCCAAGATTCAAGGGAACAAAGGATCACTTCAGCTTACTACTCTGCAGTAATGCATCAGGTGATTTCAAGAGTAAGCCCAGTGTTATTATTTACCACTCCAAGACTTCCCATGCTTTGAAAGGTGTACAAAAACCCATGTTACCAGGTCTCTGAAGGTCAAACCAGTCAGCATGGATGACAGAGCAATTAATTGGTTTAAACTTCATTCCTGAAGTTCTGTTTCATCTGCATAGCAAGAACCTTGAACTCGGGGTTCTTTTCACACCTGATAATCCCCGTATTCATCCAGAACTCTCAGTGGGTGTGCGTACACATGTAAAAGCTGTGTTTTAACCATTAAATACAACGAATGGATTATGGAGTTATCAGGTTGTTCAAGTGTAACTACACGCAAAAAGTGACATGGAAATTAGTTGCATCAATGGATGCCGACTCTGAGCTTGCAGTGCTACACTTCTGGCCTAAATTTAACATTGCAGATGCCACCAACTATGTTAGAAGTTTATGGAACAAGGTGCCTCAATCAACACTAAGTGCAGCCCGGGGAAAGTTGTGGCCTAGTGTGGCACACTTTTTACGGGTTCTCCCTCAGGTGAGAACTAGGTGCAGGAAAGTGTTCACCTGGCAAGGTGATTATCAGATGCAGGAGATTGTTCACCTAGGAAGGTGATGTACACAAACATGATGTGAATAAACTGCTAGATGATGACGAGGGGACACAGTCTAAATAGTCCACAAGGAATACTGGCAGAGCTCAACATTTTTTATGGACCATGGAACTTAACCCTATTATACCCTTATGTTCTTTAGTTTGTTTTACACGATACATACACAACACATACACAAGATTAGATTAGATTTTGCCACCGAAGTGGCTAGTTTATTGTGCACCCCATATCCATCCTGTGGACGGTAGCGCAAGAGCATATGGATACACAAAAGGCCTAGGAACTAGGCCCCAAAGGGTTAACAGGAATACATATGGATTTATATCTACATATCTATAGTTCACTTATCTTTTACAAGCAAATTTAGGAAATTTGCTTAGTATATCTGGTATCTTATTTTCATTAATAAGATATCTTGACATGTCACATAGGTTATTATACTGTCTGTCTCTGTATTCCTCAATGAGTGGACAATTAAGCACATAGCAACACATACACAAGTGTATTGTAATACACACAAATGTATGGTGAAATACACAACACATTCATGGGTGTAGGGTAATACACAGAGGACATATGTAGGTGTATCATACATACCAAGGTCATTGAGAGCGTTGTTGACAGTGCCAATGTTGTATACTTCAGTGGCACTGCTGGCACTGCTGACACTCATCACTATACCTGACAACAAACATATATTATTATCATTGTTATTATTATTTTTTATTTTATTATTGTTATTATTATTATTGTGGGGGGTTAGTGCTTAGCCATATCTTCCCCTCTTGACATATTAATCAATCAATGACTTTCTATGTTATGATCCTATCTCCTCCAGCCTAGGATCTCTCTAGATTATCACAAATGAGCTGACATTCTAAAGGTATCGAAGACACTAAGTGTTTTGGCCATATACGTGTCAGCCGGTGCCCAGGGGCACTCAAGTATCTTGCACTAGTAATCGGGTATCTGTCCCTGGCGATGCTGCAGGCAACACCTACTTAGCGATGGCAGTGCTACTGGTCTAGAGAGTTGAATGAATGGCAGTGGGCTGCAATTCATGGCGAAGGTTGGGTCCTAGATAAGTCGTGGTGTGCAATTCTGATCATCGGGGTTTTGAATCCTAGGTGTTGCCACCTGGTGAGCCTGACAATGGTCACTTCACCAGCCAGTGTACTGGGTAACTACACCTGGGTCTTGGACCAGGAGCTAGGTGTCAATAAGTCACTCCAGCCAGTGTACTGGGCAACAATAAAACAAGAATAACACTGAAACAAGATTTAGATTTTGCCACCAAAGTGGCAAGTTTACTGTGCACAATATATCCATCCTGTGGATGGTAGCACCGAGCTCCGATCAAATCAAATCATATCAAATCAAGATTATTCTCTACAGAGATTACACATTATAGGATATTGTGTGGTTTACATATTATAAAATACTAATTACAGAGAGGGCCACTTTCACATCTAGCATGACAAGGCATTTCAGGTAGACTAAGATACACAATAGGCCTAGGAACTAGGCCCCAGAAGCATTTAAAGGAGTACATCTGGATTTATATCTACAGTTCACTTATCTGTTGCAAGCAAATTTAGAAATTTTGCTTGATATGAATGGAATCTTATTATCATTATCTAGATATATTAACATAAGAACATAAGAAAGGAGGATCACTGCAGCAGGCCTCTTGGCCCATACTAGGCAGGTCCTTTACAATCCATCCCACTAACAAAACATTTGCCCAACCCAATTTTAATGCTACCCAAGAAATAATCTCTGATAACTCTATCTACTCATTTGCAAGTCCCAATCAGATCCAACCCCTCTCACTCATGTATATATACAACCTAAATTTGAAACTACCCAAAGTCCTAGCCTCAATAACCCAACTAGGTAGACTGTTCCACTCATCAACTACCCAATTTCCAAACCAATACTTTCCTATGTCTTTTCTAAATCTAAACTTGTCTAATTTAAATCCATTAAGTCTAATTTAAATCCATTAAATAGGTTATTACACTTCTTTATATTCCTCAATAAGTGGACGATTAAGCAAAGAGTGTTCAAGATAGTGACCATACGCCTGGCTATATACTTTGTATTTTGTTTCATCATCATCTGTGTGTCTGTCAGACTGTCAGAAGTACTTGTAACCAAGCCTAAGCCAGGCTACTACAACATCACACTGCCAGAAGTACTTGTAACTAAGCCTAAGCCTGGCTACTACAACATCACACTGTCAGAAGTACTTGTAACCAAGCCTAAGCCAGGCTACTACAACATCACACTGTCAGAAGTACTTGTAACTAAGCCTAAACCAGGCTACTACAACATCACACTGTCAGAAGTACTTGTAACCAAGCCTAAGCCAGGCTACTACAACATCACACTGTCAGAAGTACTTGTAACTAAGCCTAAGCCAGGCTACTACAACATCACACTGTCAGAAGTACTTGTAACTAAGTCTAAGCCTGGCTACTACAACATCACACTGTCAGAAGTACTTGTAACCAAGCCTAAGCCAGGCTACTACAATATCACACTGTCAGAAGTACTTGTAACTAAGTCTAAGCCTGGCTACTACAACATCACACTGTCAGAAGTACTTGTAACCAAGCCTAAGTCTGGCTACTACAATATCACACTGTCAGAAGTACTTGTAACTAAGCCTAAGCCAGGCTACTACAACATCACACTGTCAGAAGTACTTGTAACCAAGCCTAAGCCAGGCTACTACAACATCACACTGTCAGAAGTACTTGTAACCAAGCCTAAGCCAGGCTACTACAACATCACACTGTCAGAAGTACTTGTAACCAAGCCTAAGCCAGGCTACTACAACATCACACTGTCAGAAGTACTTGTAACTAAGCCTAAGCCAGGCTACTACAACATCACACTGTCAGAAGTACTTGTAACTAAGCCTAAGCCAGGCTACTACAACATCACACTGTCAGAAGTACTTGTAACCAAGCCTAAGCCAGGCTACTACAACATCACACTGTCAGAAGTACTTGTAACCAAGCCTAAGCCAGGCTACTACAACATCACACTGTCAGAAGTACTTGTAACCAAGCCTAAGCCAGGCTACTACAACATCACACTGTCAGAAGTACTTGTAACTAAGCCTAAGCCAGGCTACTACAACATCACACTGTCAGAAGTACTTGTAACTAAGCCTAAGCCAGGCTACTACAACATCACACTGTCAGAAGTACTTGTAACTAAGCCTAAGCCAGGCTACTACAACATCACACTGTCAGAAGTACTTGTAACCAAGCCTAAGCCAGGCTACTACAACATCACACTGTCAGAAGTACTTGTAACCAAGCCTAAGCCAGGCTACTACAACATCACACTGTCAGAAGTACATACTTGTAACTAAGCCTAAGCCAGGCTACTACAACATCACACTGTCAGAAGTACTTGTAACTAAGCCTAAGCCAGGCTATTACAACATCACACTGTCAGAAGTACTTGTAACTAAGCCTAAGCCAGGCTACTACAACATCACACTGTCAGAAGTACTTGTAACTAAGCCTAAGCCTGGCTACTACAACACCACACTGTCAGAAGTACTTGTAACCAAGCCTAAGCCAGGCTACTACAACATCACACTGTCAGAAGTACTTGTAACTAAGCCTAAGCCAGGCTACTACAACATCACACTGTCAGAAGTACTTGTAACTAAGCCTAAGCCAGGCTACTACAACATCACACTGTCAGAAGTACTTGTAACCAAGCCTAAGCCAGGCTACTACAACATCACACTGTCAGAAGTACTTGTAACTAAGCCTAAGCCAGGCTACTACAACATCACACTGTCAGAAGTACTTGTAACTAAGCCTAAGCCAGGCTACTACAACATCACACTGTCAGAAGTACTTGTAACCAAGCCTAAGCCAGGCTACTACAACATCACACTGTCAGAAGTACTTGTAACTAAGCCTAAGCCTGGCTACTACAACATCACACTGTCAGAAGTACTTGTAACTAAGCCTAAGTCTGGCTACTACAACATCACACTGTCAGAAGTACTTGTAACTAAGTCTAAGCCAGGCTACTACAACATCACACTGTCAGAAGTACTTGTAACTAAGTCTAAGCCAGGCTACTACAACATCACACTGTCAGAAGTACTTGTAACTAAGTCTAAGCCAGGCTACTACAACAGAACAAGTCACTCCTCCACAACAGAACAAGTCACTCCTCCACAACAGAACAAGTCACTCCTCCACAACAGAACAAGTCACTCCTACACAACAGAACAAGTCACTCCTCCACAACAGAACAAGTCACTTCTCCACAACAGAACAAGTTACTCCTCCACAACAGAACAAGTCACTCCTCCACAACAGAACAAGTCACTTCTCCACAACAGAACAAGTCACTCCTCCACAACAGAACAAGTCACTCCTCTGCAACACAACAGAACAAGTCACTCCTCCACAACAGAACAAGTCACTCCTCCACAACACAACAGAACAAGTCACTCCTCCACAACAGAAAGTCACTCCTCCACAACAGAACAAGTCACTCCTCCACAACAGAACAAGTCACTTCTCCACAACAGAACAAGTCACTCCTCCACAACAGAACAAGTCACTCCTCCACAACACAACAGAACAAGTCACTCCTCCACAACAGAACAAGTCACTCCTCCACAACACAACAGAACAAGTCACTCCTCCACAACAGAACAAGACACTCCTCCACAACAGAACAAGTCACTCCTCCACAACAGAACAAGTCACTCCTCCACAACAGAACAAGTCACTCCTCCACAACAGAACAAGTCACTCCTCCACAACAGAACAAGTCACTCCTCCACAAAAGAACAAGTCACTCCTCCACAACAGAACAAGTCACTCCTCCACAACAGAACAAGTCACTCCTCCACAACAGAACAGCACACTCCTCCACAACAGAACAAGTCACTCCTCCACAACAGAACAAGTCACTCCTCCACAACAGAAGTCACTCCTCCACAACAGGACAAGTCACTCCTCCACAACAGAACAAGTCACTCCTCCACAACACAACAGAGCAAGTCACTCCTCCACAACAGAACAAGTCACTCCACAACAGAACAAAAACAGAACAAATCACTCCACAACAGAACAAGTCAATCCTCCACAACAGAACAAGTCACTCCTCCACAACAGAACAAGTCACTCCTCCACAACAGAACAAGTCACTCCTCCACAACAGAACAAGTCACTCCTCCACAACAGAACAAGTCACTCCTCCACAACAGAACAAGTCACTCCTCCACAACAGAACAAGTCACTCCTCCACAACAGAACAAGTCACTCCTCCACAACAGAACAAGTCACTCCTCCACAACAGAACAAGTCACTCCTCCACAACAGAACAAGTCACTCCTCCACAACAGAACAAGTCACTCCTCCACAACAGAACAAGTCACTCCTCTGCAACAGAACAAGTCACTCCTCCACAACAGAACAAGTCACTCCTCCACAACAGAACAAGCCACTCCTCCACAACAGAACAAGTCACTCCTCCACAACAGAACAAGTCACTCCTCCACAACAGAACAAGTCACTCCTCCACAACAGAACAAGCCACTCCTCCACAACAGAACAAGTCACTCCTCCACAACAGAACAAGTCACTCCTCCACAACAGAACAAATCACTCCTCCATAACAGAACAAGTCACTCTTCCACAACAGAACAAGTCACTCCTCCACAACAGAACAAGTCACTCCTCCACAACAGAACAGGTCACTCCTCCACAACAGAACAAGTCACTTCTCCACAACAGAACAAGTTACTCCTCCACAACAGAACAAGTCACTCCTCCACAACAGAACAAGTCACTTCTCCACAACAGAACAAGTCACTCCTCCACAACAGAACAAGTCACTCCTCCACAACACAACAGAACAAGTCACTCCTCCACAACAGAACAAGTCACTCCTCCACAACACAACAGAACAAGTCACTCCTCCACAACAGAACAAGTCACTCCTCCACAACAGAACAAGTCACTCCTCCACAACAGAACAAGTCACTTCTCCACAACAGAACAAGTCACTCCTCCACAACAGAACAAGTCACTCCTCCACAACAGAACAAGTCACTCCTCCACAACACAACAGAACAAGTCACTCCTCCACAACAGAACAAGACACTCCTCCACAACAGAACAAGTCACTCATCCACAACAGAACAAGTCACTCCTCCACAAAAGAACAAGTCACTCCTCCACAACAGAATAAGTCACTCCTCCACAACAGAACAAGTCACTCCTCCACAACATAACAAGTCACTCCTTCACAACAGAACAACAGAACAAGTCACTCCTCCACAACAGAACAAGTCACTCCTCCACAACAGAACAGCACACTCCTCCACAACAGAACAAGTCACTCCTCCACAACAGAACAAGTCACTCCTCCACAACAGAACAAGTCACTCCTCCACAACAGAAGTCACTCCTCCACAACAGGACAAGTCACTCCTCCACAACAGAACAAGTCACTCCTCCACAACAGAACAGCACACTCCTCCACAACAGAACAAGTCACTCCTCCACAACAGAACAAGTCACTCCTCCACAACAGAACAAGTCACTCCTCCACAACAGAAGTCACTCCTCCACAACAGGACAAGTCACTCCTCCACAACAGAACAAGTCACTCCTCCACAACACAACAGAGCAAGTCACTCCTCCACAACAGAACAAGTCACTCCACAACAGAGCAAAAACAGAACAAATCACTCCACAACAGAACAAGTCAATCCTCCACAACAGAACAAGTCACTCCTCCACAACAGAACAAGTCACTCCTCCACAACAGAACAAGTCACTCCTCCACAACAGAACAAGTCACTCCTCCACAACATAACAAGTCACTCCTCCCCAACAGAACAAGTCACTCCTCCACAACAGAGCAACAACAGAACAGGTCACTCCTCCACAACAGAGCAACAACAGAACAAGTCACTCCTCCACAACAGGACAACAACATAACAAGTCACTCCTACACAACGGAACAAGTCACTCCTCCACAACAGAACAAGTCACTCCTCCACAACAGAACAAGTCACTCCTCCACATCAGAACAAGTCACTCCTCCACAACAGAACAAGTCACTCCACAACAGAACAAGTCACTCCACAACAGAACAAGTCACTCCTACACAACGGAACAAGTCACTCCTCCACAACAGAACAAGTCACTCCTCCACAACAGAACAAGTCACTCCTCCACATCAGAACAAGTCACTCCTCCACAACAGAACAAGTCACTCCACAACAGAACAAGTCACTCCACAACAGAACAAGTCACTCCTCCACAAAAGAACAACAACAGAACAAGTCACTCCTCCACAACAGAACAAGTCACTCCTCCACAACAGAACAAGTCACTCCTCCACAACAGAACAACAACAGAACAAGTCACTCCTCCACAACAGGACAACAACAGAACAAGTCACTCCTCCACAACAGGACAACAACAGAACAAGTCACTCCTCCACAACAGAACAAGTCACTCCCAACAGAACAAGTCACTCCTCCACAACAGGACAACAACAGAACAAGTCACTCCTCCACAACAGGACAACAACAGAACAAGTCACTCCACAACAGAACAAGTCATTCCACAACAGAACAAGTCACTCCTCCACAACAGAACAAGTCACTCCTCCACAACAGAACAAGTCACTTCTCCACAACAGAACAACAGAACAAGTCACTCCTCCACAAAAGAACAACAGAACAAGTCACTCCTCCACAACAGAACAAGTCCTCCACAACAGAACAAGTCACTCCTCCACAACAGAACAACAACAGAACAAGTCACTCCTCCACAACAGAACAAGTCACTCCTCCACAACAGAACAACAACAGAACAAGTCACTCCTCCACAACAGAACAACAACAGAACAAGTCACTCCTCCACAACAGAATAAGTCACTCCTCCACAACAGACCAAGTCATTCCTCCACCACAGAACAAATCACTCCTCCACAACAGAACAAGTCACTCCTCCACAACAGAACAACAACAGAACAAGTCACTCCTCCACAACAGAACAACAACAGAACAAGTCACTCCTCCACAACAGAACAAGTCACTCCACTACAGAACAAGTCACTCCTCCACAACAGAACAACAGAACAAGTCACTCCTCCACAACAGGACAACAACAGAACAAGTCACTCCTCCACAACAGAACAAGTCACTCCTCCACAACAGAACAAGTCACTCCACAACAGAACAAGTCACTCCACAACAGAACAACAACAGAACAAGTCACTCCTGCACAACAGGACAACAACAGAACAACAGAACAAGTCACTCCTCCACAACAGGACAACAACAGAACAAGTCACTCCACAACAGAACAAGTCACTCCTCCACAACAGGAAAACAACAGAACATGTCACTCCGCAACAGAACAAGTCACTCCACAACAGAACAAGTCACTCCTCCACAACAGAACAAGTCACTCCTCAACAACAGAACAAGTCAGTCCACAACAGAACAACAACAGAACAAGTCACTCCTCCCCAACAGGACAACAACAGAACAACAGAATAAGTCCCTCCTCCACAACAGGACAACAACAGAACAAGTCACTCCACAACAGAACAAGTCACTCCTCCACAACATAACAAGTCACTCCTCCAGTACAGAACAAGTCACTCCTCCACAACAGAACAACAGAACAAGTCACTCCTCCACAACAGGACAACAACAGAACAAGTCACTCCACAACAGAACAAGTCACTCCACAACAGAACAACAACATAACAAGTCACTCCTCCACAACAGGACAACAACAGAACAAGTCACTCCTCCACAACAGGACAACAACAGAACAAGTCACTCCACAACAGAACAAGTCACTCCACAACAGAACAAGTCACTCCACAACAGAACAAGTTACTCCACAACAGAACAAGTCACTCCACAACAGAACAAGTCACTCCTCCACAACAGAACAAGTCAGTCCTCCACAACAGAACAAGTCACTCCTCCACAACAGAACAAGTCACTCCTCCACAACAGAACAAGTCACTCCTCCACAACAGAACAAGTCACTCCTCCACAACAGAACAGAACAAGTCACTCCTCCACAACAGAACAGAACAAGTCACTCCTCCACAACAGAACAAGTCACTCCTCCACAACAGAACAAGTCAGTCCTCCACAACAGAACAAGTCACTCCTCCACAACACAACAAGTCAGTCCTCCACAACAGAACAAGTCACTCCTCCACAACAGAACAAGTCACTCCTCCACAACAGAACAACAGAACAAGTCACTCCTCCAAATAAGAACAAGTCACTCCTCCACAACAGAACAAGTCACTCCTCCACAACAGAACAAGTCACTCCTCCACAACAGAACAAGTCACTCCTCCACAACAGAACAAGTCACTCCTCCACAACAGAACAAGTCACTCCTTCACAACAGAACAAGTCACTCCTCCACAACAGAACAAGTCACTCCTCCACAACAGAACAAGTCACTCCTCCACAACAGAACAAGTCACTCCTCCACAATAGAACAAGTCACTCCTCCACAACAGAACAAGTCACTCCTCCACAACAGAACAAGTCACTCCTCCACAACAGAACAAGTCACTCCTCCACAACAGAACAAGTCACTCCTCCACAACAGAACAAGTCACTCCTCCACAACAGAACAAGTCACTCCTCCACAACAGAACAAGTCACTCCTCCACAACAGGACAAGTCACTCCTCCACAACAGAACAAGTCACTCCTCCACAACAGAACAACAGAACAAGTCACTCCTCCACAACAGAACAAGTCACTCCTCCACAATAGAACAAGTCACTCCTCCACAACAGAACAACAGAACAAGTCACTCCTCCACAACAGAACAAGTCACTCCTCCACAACAGAACAACAGAACAAGTCACTCCTCCACAACAGAACAAGTCACTCCTCCACAACAGAACAAGCCACTCCTTCACAACAGAACAAGCCACTCCTCCACAACAGAACAAGTCACTCCTCCACAACAGAACAAGTCACTCCTCCACAACAGAACAAGTCACTCCTCCACAACAGAACAAGTCACTCCTCCACAACAGAACAAGTCACTCCTCCACAACAGAACAACAGAACAAGTCACTCCTCCACAACAGAACAAGCCACTCCTCCACAACAGAACAAGTCACTCCTCCACAACAGAACAAGCCACTCCTCCACAACAGAACAAGTCACTCCTCCACAACAGAACAAGTCACTCCTCCACAACAGAACAAGTCACTCCTCCAGAACAGAACAAGTCACTCCTCCACAACAGAACAACAGAACAAGTCACTCCTCCACAACAGAACAAGCCACTCCTCCACAACAGAACAAGTCACTCCTCCACAACAGAACAAGTCACTCCTCCAGAACAGAACAAGTCACTCCTCCACAACAGAACAACAGAACAAGTCACTCCTCCACAACAGAACAAGTCACTCCTCCACAACAGAACAAGTCACTCCTCCACAACAGAACAAGTCACTCCTCCACAACAGAACAAGTCACTCCACCACAACAGAACAACAGAACAAGTCACTAACCACCACCTTTAACCTCCCCCCACCAGCCTCCCCCACCTTCCCTCCCCCTCCTCCCCCACCACAACCCCCCACCAACGCCCCAGGTAGACACCCAGGTAGATAAAACTAGATAAAACCCACCTGAAGCTGAAATAAAACCTTAAAACAGAGAGAAGTAGCGGCGGCGGCGGCGGCGGCCATGACACTCACTGAGAATGTAAACAAACTTATGTAAATAAAGGTTTTTTACGGTTTACAGTTTACACTGAGGGTTTTTGGCCCTTTTTTAACTTGGTTTTGGTTATCTGGGATTTTTTAAGTGGTTTTCGGATTAGTTTGAGGTTTATTTGTGTGGTTTAATGTGTTTTTTAACGATTTGCGGGATAACTATTTTAAAATTGTTATTATTTTTACTTCTCACGGTTTAAACTGAGGGTTTAACTTTTATATTCTACCTGGTTTTGGTTTACTGAGATTTTTCAATAGGGTTTTAGTGGCTTTGGTTTAGGTTAATGTGGTTTTTTACGGTTTTAATTGATTTTTAGCTATAACTATTTTAAAACAAATAATACTTTTACGGTTTAGTTTACCCTGAAAGGTCCGGGGTTTTTTTTTTTTGTTTTTTTGGTTTACTGATATTATTTAATGCGGTTTTCGAAGTTTTGGTTTTTGTTAATGTGGTTTTTCTGGGTTTTATTCGATAACTATTTTATAACCATTATTACTTTTACCATTTACAATTTACAGAAGGTTTCCAGGGGTCCACGCCCCCCGGAACGGTCTGTGACAAGGCCTCATAGTGGATCAGGGTCTGATCAAGCAGGCTGTTGCTGCTGGCTGCACGCAAACTAACGTACGAACACAGCCTGGTTGGTCAGGTACTGACTTGAGGTGCCTGTCCGGTGCCTTATTGAAGACTGCCAGGGGTCTTGAAGACAGCCAGGGGTCTTGAAGACAACCAGGGGTCTTGAAGACAGCCAGGGGTCTTGAAGACAGCCAGGGGTCTTGAAGACTGCCAGGGGTCTTGAAGACAGCCAGGGGTCTTGAAGACAGCCAGGGGTCTTGAAGACAGCCAGGGGTCCTGAAGACAGCCAGGGGTCTTGAAGACAGCCAGGGGTCTTGAAGACAACCAGGGGTCTTGAAAACAACCAGGGGTCTTGAAGACAGCCAAGGATCTTGAAGACAACCAGGGATCTTGAAGACAACCAGGGGTCTTGAAAACAACCAGGGGTCTTGAAGACAACCAGGGGTCTTGAAGACAGCCAGGGGTCTTGAAGACAACCAGGGGTCTTGAAGACAACCAGGGGTCTTGAAGACAGCCAGGGGTCTTGAAGACAGCCAAGGATCTTGAAGACAACCAGGGATCTTGAAGACAACCAGGGGTCTTGAAAACAACCAGGGGTCTTGAAGACAACCAGGGGTCTTGAAGACAACCAGGGGTCTTGAAGACAACCAGGGGTCTTGAAAACAACCAGGGGTCTTGAAGACAGCCAGGGGTCTTGAAGATAACCAGGGGTCTTGAAGACAGCCAGGGGTCTTGAAGACAACCAGGGGGTCTTGAAGACGGCCAGGGGTCTTGAAGACAGTCGGGGTCTTGAAGACAGGGGGTCTTGAAGACAGGGGTCTTGAAGACGGCCAGGAGCCTTGAAGACAGCCAGGAGTCTTGAAGACAGCCAGGGGTCTTGAAGACAGCCAGGGGTCTTGAAGACAGCCAGGGGTCTTGAAGGCAGCCAGGAGTCTTGAAGACATCCAGAAGTCTTGAAGACAACCAGGGGTCTTGAAGACAACCAGGGGTCTTGAAGACAGCCAGGGGTCTTGAAGACAGCAAGGGGTCTTGAAGACAGCCAGAAGTCTTGAAGACAACCAGGGGTCTTGAAGACAACCAGGAGTCTTGAAGATGGCCAGAAGTCTTGAAGACAACCAGGGGTCTTGAAGACAGCCAGAAGTCTTAAAGACAACCAAGTGTCTTGAAGACAACCAGGAGTCTTGAAGATGGCCAGAAGTCTTGAAGACAACCAGGGGTCTTGAAGACAGCCAGGGGTCTTGAAGACAGCCAGAGGTCTATTGGTAATCCACCTTATGTATGCTGGGAGGCAGTTGAACAGTCTTGGGCCCCTGACACTTATTGCGTTGTCGCTCAGTGTACTCGTGGCGCCGCTGCTTTTCATTCGTGGAATGTTGCATCTCCTGCCCAGTCTTTTACTGTCATAGGGAGTGATTTTCGTGTGCAAGTTTGGGACTAATCCCTCTAGCATATTCCAAGTGTATATAATCATACTGTCCCTGCTCACTCATCAGTAAAATGGGTCCCTCAGTGTTAGTGGACTGGTGTGGGTCACATCCTGGGTGTTAGTGGACTGGTGTGGGTCACATCCTGGGTGTTAGTGGACTGGTGTGGGTCACATCCTGGGTGTTAGTGGACTGGTGTGGGTTGCATCCTGGGTGTTAGTGGACTGGTGTGGGTCACATCCTGGGTGTTAGTGGACTGGTGTGGGTTGCATCCTGGGTGTTAGTGGACTGGTGTGGGTCACATCCTGGGTGTTAGTGGACTGGTGTGGGTTGCATCCTGGGTGTTAGTGGACTGGTGTGGGTCACATCCTGGGTGTTAGTGGACTGGTGTGGGTTGCATCCTGGGTGTTAGTGGACTGGTGTGGGTCACATCCTGGGTGTTAGTGGACTGGTGTGGGTCACATCCTGGGTGTTAGTGGACTGGTGTGGGTCACATCCTGGGTGTTAGTGGACTGGTGTGGGTCACATCCTGGGTGTTAGTGGACTGGTGTGGGTCACATCCTGGGTGTTAGTGGACTGGTGTGGGTCGCATCCTGGGTGTTAGTGCACTGGTGTGGGTTGCATCCTGGGTGTTAGTGGACTGGTGTGGGTCACATCCTGGGTGTTAGTGGACTGGTGTGGGTCACATCCTGGGTGTTAGTGGGCTGGTGTGGGTCACATCCTAGGTGTTAGTGGACTGGTGTGAGTCACATCCTGGGTGTTAGTGGACTGGTGTGGGTCACATCCTGGGTGTTAGTGGACTGGTGTGGGTCACATCCTGGGTGTTAGTGGACTGGTGTGGGTCACATCCTGGGTGTTAGTGGGCTGGTGTGGGTCACATCCTGGGTGTTAGTGGATTGGTGTGGGTCACATCCTGGGTGTTAGTGGACTGGTGTGGGTCACATCCTGGGTGTTAGTGGACTGGTGTGGGTGGCATCCTGGGTGTTAGTGGACTGGTGTGGGTCACATCCTGGGTGTTAGTGAGCTGGTGTGGGTCACATCCTGGGTGTTAGTGGAGTGGTGTGGGTCACATCCTGGGTGTTAGTGGACTGGTGTGGGTCACATCCTGGGTGTTAGTGGACTGGTGTGGGTCACATCCTGGGTGTTAGTGGACTGGTGTGGGTCACATCCTGGGTGTTAGTGGACTGGTGTGGGTCGCATCCTGGGTGTTAGTGGACTGGTGTGGGTCACATCCTGGGTGTTAGTGGACTGGTGTGGGTGGCATCCTGGGTGTTAGTGGACTGGTGTGGGTCACATCCTGGGTGTTAGTGGACTGGTGTGGGTGGCATCCTGGGTGTTAGTGGACTGGTGTGGGTCACATCCTGGGTGTTAGTGGACTGGTGTGGGTGGCATCCTGGGTGTTAGTGGACTGGTGTGGGTCACATCCTGGGTGTTAGTGGACTGGTGTGGGTCACATCCTGGGTGTTAGTGGACTGGTGTGGGTGGCATCCTGGGTGTTAGTGGACTGGTGTGGGTCACATCCTGGGTGTTAGTGGACTGGTGTGGGTCACATCCTGGGTGTTAGTGGACTGGTGTGGGTCACATCCTGGGTGTTAGTGGACTGGTGTAGGTCACATCCTGGGTGTTAGTGGACTGGTGTGGGTCACATCCTGGGTGTTAGTGGACTGGTGTGGGTCACATCCTGGGTGTTAGTGGACTGGTGTGGGTCACATCCTGGGTGTTAGTGGACTGGTGTGGGTGGCATCCTGGGTGTTAGTGGACTGGTGTGGGTCACATCCTGGGTGTTAGTGGACTGGTGTGGGTCACATCCTGGGTGTTAGTGGACTGGTGTGGGTCACATCCTGGGTGTTAGTGGACTGGTGTGGGTCACATCCTGGGTGTTAGTGGACTGGTGTGGGTGGCATCCTGGGTGTTAGTGGACTGGTGTGGGTCACATCCTGGGTGTTAGTGGACTGGTGTGGGTCACATCCTGGGTGTTAGTATACTGGTGTGGGTCACATCCTGGGTGTTAGTGGACTGGTGTGGGTCACATCCTGGGTGTTAGTATACTGGTGTGGGTCACATCCTGGGTGTTAGTGGACTGGTGTGGGTCACATCCTGGGTGTTAGTATACTGGTGTGGGTCACATCCTGGGTTTAGATTCTAAGTTAATGTTTTGTTTCTAAGTTAAAAGTGAACCTCTAAGTTATTGATATTCTTTTGTTTGATTGTTTATATGTTGTTGGTTATGGAGTTTATAATATTATGTCGTCTATAATCAGAAATTTATAAATTAACACTCAGGTACTAAGTTGATAATTAGATTCAAAGACAATATTTAGTGTCAATAAACATTCAGAACCTAAGTTAAAAGCACAAATTCTAATTTTCTGATGTTCTTTTGTTTACTTACAGAGGTTTTGATTGTTGTGTTAATAATGTTGTGTCGTTTATACTTGCAGAAGTAAACATGGCCGCCGTCCGTCTCTTCTCTCTCACCAGATATGGTCTGTTTTTCTCTTACTTGTGGCTCCTTTTTCTTGATTTTGGGCTGTGATCACCGCCAGGAGGCTCTTGATCCTTGCAAGTGGAGCTAAACCTCTCCTTCCTCGGATCAGACGCGATTTTCGGCCGGTAAATAAGGCGAGATCGACTTTATTTACCGGCCAGTTATTATTTTTCTGTGACAAGCTTTATCAAGCTGTTATGGCTTTATCAAGCTGTTGTGGCTTTATCAAGCTGTTATGGCTTTATCAAGCTGTTGTGGCTTTATCAAGCTGTTATGGCTTTATCAAGCTGTTATGGTTTTATCAAGCTGTTATGGTTTTATCAAGCTGTTATGGCTTTATCAAGCTGTTGTGGCTTTATCAAGCTGTTATGGCTTTATCAAGCTGTTGTGGCTTTATCAAGCTGTTGTGGCTTTATCAAGCTGTTATGGTTTTATCAAGCTGTTATGGTTTTATCAAGCTGTTATGGCTTTATCAAGCTGTTATGGTTTTATCAAGCTGTTATGGTTTTATCAAGCTGTTATGGCTTTATCAAGCTGTTATGGCTTTATCAAGCTGTTATGGCTTTATCAAGCTGTTATGGCTTTATCAAGCTGTTATGGCTTTATCAAGCTGTTATGGCTTTATCAAGCTGTTATGGCTTTATCAAGCTGTTATGGCTTTATCAAGCTGTTATGGCTTTATCAAGCTGTTATGGCTTTATCAAGCTGTTATGGTTTTATCAAGCTGTTATGGCTTTATCAAGCTGTTATGGCTTTATCAAGCTGTTATGGCTTTATCAAGCTGTTATGGCTTTATCAAGCTGTTATGGCTTTATCAAGCTGTTATGGCTTTATCAAGCTGTTATGGCTTTATCAAGCTGTTATGGCTTTATCAAGGCCATTGGTGAAATGCCTATGATTTTAAACTGATGGAAGATAGAGGTATGGGTGTGTGTGGGAAACAAGCAGGTTGCAACACTAGGGTTGGAAACAGTAAATGTATAAAAGGCATTCAGCATGAAGTTATAAATAAAGATAATAGAACAGGCCAGCAAACAAAGGGGGACAGCAGAGGACAGCAAGGGACTAGCTCCCTTAAGGTTTACTATACTAATAGCAGGAGCGTAAGAAATAAGATAGATGAGCTAAGATTAATTGCAAGTGCAGGAAACATAGATATTATTGCTATAACAGAGACCTGGCTCAATCTGAAAGATAGAGAGATGCCCTCTGAATGTCACATACAAGGCTATAAATTATTCCACACTGACAGGGTCAACAGGAAAGGTGGTGGAGTAGCGATGTATATCAGAGACAATTTAAACTGTTGTGTTAGACAAGATATTAAATTAGAAGCGTCAGCCACTGAATCTGTTTGGTTACAGCTTCTCGAGGGCCGAGAAAAACTAATTTTGGGTGTGATTTACAGGGCCCCAAATCTTGATAGGGAGTGCAGTAAACTTCTATGGTACGAAATTCGTAAGGCATCTACATACGAAAATGTTGTGCTAATGGGAGATTTCAACTATAGACAGATTGACTGGAGCAATTTGACAGGAAATTTAGAGTCAGGTGACTTTCTTGATACGATCCAGGATTGTTTTTTAAAACAGTTTGTGACAGAGCCAACTAGGGGAAATAACCTCCTTGACTTGGTTCTTGCCAGTAGGGAAACACTAATTAATAATCTTGAGGTTAATGATGAGCTTGGGGAAAGTGATCACAAATCACTCAGTTTTAATATATCATGGAATTCCCCTAATAATGGCAATCAAGTCTCCGTCCCTGACTTTCGCTTGGCTGATTTCATAGGACTGAAAAATTACTTAGGTGGGCTGAACTGGAATGACCTGACTAAGGGTCAGGTAGGTGGTGATGGTTGCCGATATGATGCTTTCCAGGGCATAGTTCTAGCTGCTCAGTCAAATTATGTTCCAAATAGGGAAATCAGATCAAACAAAAATGATCCTAAATGGATGAACAATAGATTAAAATATCTGATTGGTCAAAAGAGAGGCATATATAGGCAAATCAAAAGAGGAGAGGGGCAATTGAGAAATCGATATATTCAGTTAAAGAGAGAAATAAAAAAGGGAATTAGAAAAGCAAAAAGAGATTATGAGGTTAAAGTTGCAAGAGAATCGAAGACTAACCCAAAAGGATTCTTTCAGGTATACAGAAGTAAGATCAGGGACAAGATAGGCCCACTCAAAAGTTCCTCGGGTCAGCTCACTGACAGTGATAAGGAAATGTGTAGAATTTTTAACACATACTTCCTCTCAGTTTTTACACAGGAGGATACCAGCGATATTCCAGTAATGATAAATTATATAGAACAGGACGATAATAAACTGTGCACTATTAGGGTCACAAGTGACATGGTCCTTAGGCAAATAGATAAATTAAAACCTAACAAATCCCCAGGCCCTGATGAACTGTATGCAAGGGTTCTAAAGGAATGTAAAGAGGAGCTTAGCACACCTTTGGCTAATCTTTTCAACATATCACTACAAACTGGCATGGTGCCAGATAAGTGGAAAATGGCAAATGTGATACCTATTTTCAAAACAGGTGACAGGTCCTTAGCTTCGAACTATAGACCAATAAGCCTAACCTCCATAGTGGGAAAATTTATGGAATCAATAATTGCCGAGGCAGTTCGTAGCCACCTTGAAAAGCATAAATTAATCAACGAATCTCAGCATGGTTTTACAAAGGGGCGTTCCTGCCTTACGAATTTATTAACTTTTTTCACTAAGGTATTTGAGGAGGTAGATCATGGTAATGAATATGATATTGTGTATATGGACTTCAGTAAGGCTTTTGACAGGGTCCCACATCAGAGACTATTGAGGAAAATTAAAGCACATGGAATAGGAGGAGAGATTTTTTCCTGGATAGAGGCATGGTTGACAAATAGGCAGCAGAGAGTTTGCATAAATGGGGAGAAATCAGAGTGGGGAAGCGTCACGAGCGGTGTTCCACAGGGGTCAGTGTTGGGCCCCCTGCTGTTCACAATCTACATAAACGACATAGATGAGGGCATAAAGAGCGACATCGGCAAGTTTGCCGATGACACCAAAATAGGCCGTCGAATTCATTCTGACGAGGACATTCGAGCACTCCAGGAAGATTTGAATAGACTGATGCAGTGGTCGGAGAAGTGGCAGATGCAGTTTAATATAGACAAATGCAAAGTCCTAAATGTTGGACAGGACAATAACCATGCCACATATAAACTAAATAATGTAGATCTTAATATTACGGATTGCGAAAAAGATTTAGGAGTTCTGGTTAGCAGTAATCTGAAACCAAGACAACAGTGCATAAGTGTTCGCAATAAAGCTAATAGAATCCTTGGCTTCATAACAAGAAGCATAAATAATAGGAGTCCTCAGGTTGTTCTTCAACTCTATACATCCTTGGTTAGGCCTCATTTAGATTATGCTGCACAGTTTTGGTCACCGTATTACAGAATGGATATAAATTCTCTGGAAAATGTACAAAGGAGGATGACAAAGTTGATCCCATGTATCAGAAACCTTCCCTATGAGGATAGACTAAGGGCCCTGAAACTGCACTCTCTAGAAAGACGTAGAATTAGGGGGGATATGATTGAGGTGTATAAATGGAAGACAGGAATAAATAAAGGGGATGTAAATAGTGTGCTGAAAATATCTAGCCTAGACAGGACTCGCAGCAATGGTTTTAAGTTGGAAAAATTCAGATTCAGGAAGGATATAGGAAAGTACTGGTTTGGTAATAGAGTTGTGGATGAGTGGAACAAACTCCCAAGTACCGTTATAGAGGCCAGAACGTTGTGTAGCTTTAAAAATAGGTTGGATAAATACATGAGTAGATGTGGGTGGGTGTGAGTTAGACCTGATAGCTTGTGCTACCAGGTCGGTTGCCGTGTTCCTCCCTTAAGTCAATGTGACCTGACCTGACTAGGTTGGGTGCATTGGCTTAAGCCGGTAGGAGATTTGGACCTGCCTCGCATGGGCCAGTAGGCCTTCTGCAGTGTTCCATCGTTCTTATGTTCTTATGGCTTTATCAAGCTGTTATGGCTTGATCAAGCTGTTATGGCTTTATCAAGCTGTTATGGCTTGATAAAGCGAAACGTTACCACAATAAAAACGTCACGTTAATTGCATTTATTAACTTACTTTACATAGTCGGTAATCCTACCAACATTATTACACATCTGTTTATGAGACGTTGTCAATAAACGATCACGTTATACTGCTTATGTGTTTATATTTTCAGAACGTACAGCATAGGGCCGGTGACATGGCTTATATACTGTAGTCGGGTAAGCCGAAGCCGGAGGTGGCGTCGTCGTCATAGTGGTACCTCCCACTAGTCTTCAATATTTGTCCAACCTTCGGATGAAGACCTACTTAACCTTTAACGCGTAAATAAAAAAAAAAAAAAAAAAAAAAAAAAGGCACAATACCGTGACTGGAACGATACATAAATAACCCGCACATAAACGAGAGAAGCTTACCACGACGTTTCGGTCCGACTTGGACCATTGACAAAGTCACACTTTGTCAGTGGTCCAAGTCGGACCGAAACGTCGTCGTGAGCTTCTCTCTTTTATGTGCAGGTTATTTGTGTACCTTAACCCGTAAACGGTCCAAACGTATATATACGTTTTTTCAACATTTGAAAGTATGTAAAAAAGTAGATCTTTTTGTTTTTTTAACATTTGAAAATGTGTAAAAAAACGTAGATCTACTTTTGTAGCGCTACACATGTGAACATAGATCTGCTTGGACCGTTTATGGGTTAAACTGTCCAAACGTAGATGTACGTTTGCTCACATAGCGCTCCGAACGTACATCTACGTTTTTTTGCATTGTTTCTTATGGAGAAAATCAAGGTCGGAGCGTTACATGTGCAAACGTAGATCTACGTTTGGACACTTTAAGGGTTAAACTAATGGATGGTACCACTATGACCCCGCCTCCTCCTGCTTCGACTCGCCTGAATACAGGATATAAGCCACGTCTACGGCCCTATGTTGTACATTCTACAAGATTGATTGACTGAACACATCGACTCCAGACTGAGGGACTGATTACCTCAACCTCCTCCTCTCCTTACCCGTTTCTGCTTTGTATTGGACTGATGAAGCCACTGTGTGGCAAAACATTTTCTTAATAAACATTCCCAGATGTTGCATAAGTGTCTCAATCATTATTTTTATTGGCTTTTGATCCAGGGGAGTGGAGTTGTCCTTCCTCTCCCTTGGATCAAGCATTGTAGTCTAATGCCTTTCCCCAGGTGCTCTATGACCCATCGGGTTTAGCACTTACCCTTATTATTGAAATAATATAATAATAATAAAAATAAAAAATAATAATAATAAAAATAAAAAATAATAAAAATAAAAAATAATAATAATAATAAAAATAAATAATAATAATAATAATAATATAATAAACTGAAGTAATAATATATAATAATAATTTAGTTAAGTTTGTTAATGGGAACAAATTAACTTGGGTTATCCAGGGATAACCTAAGGTTATCCTAGATTATCATAAGGTTATCCTAGATTATCATAAGGTTATCCTAGGTTAAATTTAATGAATTAGTCACTATTGTTGAGTTTAAATATTTCTGCTATCTTGGATTATGTAGTGTTATCCTAGGGTTATCTAGATTATCCTAGGGTATACTTTAGTTATCTAGATTATCCTTGGATTATTTAGGTTGTTCTAGAATTAATCTATGTTTTTTTTAGGGTTCCCCAGGTCATCCTAGCATTAGTTAGGTTATCCTAGGATTATATAGGTTATATTAGGATAGTCTAGGTTATCCTAGGATTATCTAGGTCATTCTAGTATTCAAGGATAATGCAGGATACCCATAGATTGTACCTGGAGTTATCCTTCTGTCAGGGGAATGCCTTCTGCCTGACCAAAAGAACGGAAAAATGAATAATTAATAACTTGATGGATAATAATTACGATAATTTTCTAAAAATAAATAAAAATTGGCCGCTGTGGTTCCAGTAGGATGTTGGAATGGGGATCTTATGCCCAGGATGGTCTTCTGATGATGTTTTAGAAGAAATGGTGTTAGTTATCCTGGTTGGTGCACCTGAACTACTGGGAATGCCTTCAAGTCTTGAACATGTATTCATTGGAGCAGAGGAGAGAGAGATACATGATAATATATACCTGGAAGGTACTCGAGGGCTTGGTCCCAAATCTGCACACTGCCATAACAACATACTGGAGTGAGAGATATGGGAGGAAGTGTAAAATAAACCCAGTGAGGAGCAGGGGTGCGGTGGGGACAATAAGGGAACACTGTATCAACATCCGGGGTCCCAGACTATTCAACATCTTACCAAAAGATATCAGAAACACTGCTGGAACAAGTGTAGAAGCCTTCAAGTGGAAATTAGACAAGTATCTTCACCAGGTACCAGATCAACCAGGCTGTGATGGATATGTGGGGCAGTGGGCCTCCAGCAGCAACAGCCTGGTTGACCAGGCAAGCACCAGACAAGCCTGGCCCATGGCCAGGCTCAGAGAGTAGAGAAACTCTAGAAACTCTTCAAAGGTATGGTGGTGCTCGTCCGATGTTCTGGAATTGCTGTCACTATTTGGTCGTAGAACCACAATTCAGATTTCAGAGGCGAGGAGTCGTAATGTCCCACTACGTCCTGTAGACGGATCTTCCTCCAATTAACTAATGTCTACCCTGGTTGACCAGGCCAGCAGCAGAGCTGATAATAAAGAAAATAACACTGGTTACATAAGAGTTAGATAAGTATAACATTGAAGAAAGACAAAGGGTGGTATTCAACTTGTATGTCATTACTGGTAACCAGGTAAATCAGTAACAATGAAAAGAAATACTCCTGGTAGATCACCTTACCTGATCACGTTAGGTTAGGTAAGGTTTGTCAGGAAACAGGACAAGTGTTTCCTGAGGCAGGTCTTAGTTAGATGATGACCTACCATTGGAGCTTTTGGTCATCTGACCGTGGCCTTCCACTGGCTTACCCCTCCACCCTTTTAAAAAATATGGCAGCTATAACCAACATATTAACTATGATTTACCTGATGGGGGAAGAGCGGAGGTCAGCCGCTAGATGGTCGTGTGGGTCTGATTACCAGCTGCACGACCATCAGCTGCTAGATGGTCGTGTGGGTCTGATTACCAGCCGCACGACCATCAGCTGCTAGATGGTTGTGTCGGTCTGATTACCGCCCACATGACCATCAGTCACTAGATGGTTGTGAAGGTCTGATTACTGCCCGCACAACCATCAGCTGCTAGATGGTCATGCGAGTCTGAATACCACCCGCACAACCATCAGCTGCTAGATGGTTGCGCGGGTCTGATTACCGCCCGCACGACCATCAGCTGCTAGATGGTTATGCGGGTCTGAGTACTGCCCGCTCGACCATCAGTTGCCAGATGGTCGTGCGGGCGGTAACACACTAATGGTCCCTGCGAGTGAGTCTGGGCATTCATAACTCCCACTTTCTAAGGGCTTTTCCCTCGCCCCTTCCTTATCCTAGGATTATCTACAATACCCTAAGGTTATCTAGGTTAGACTAGGATTATCCTTGGTTATTGTTTTGTTATCTTTTGTAAAGGTTAAACGGTTATTCAGTTATCCTGGGTTATCCTAATGTTATTCTTGGCTACCGTAGGGTTATCCTGGGTCATCCTATTGTTGTAGGTTTATCCTACAGTTACCCTGGGTTATCCTGGGTCATCCTATTGTTGTAGGTTTATCCTACAGTTACCTTGGGTTATCCTAAGGTTATCCTAAGTTATACTGATGTTTTCCTAGGGTTATACTGAGGTTATTTTAAAATTATCCTGAGGATAAATCTCACTGTACCATTATTATATGCATTAATTTACATTTCTGCTAAATATCCATCTGCCATAATATTATCCTCAGCTTAAAGATTATCCTGAGCTTTACAAAGATTATCCTGAGCTTTACAAAGATTATCCTGTGTTTTACAAAGATTAGGGCTTTACAAAGACTATCCTGGGCTTTACAAAGATTATCCTGAGCTTTACAAAGATTATTTTGGGCATTACAAAGATTATCATGTGTTTTACAAAGATTATCCTGGGCTTTACAGAGATTATCCTGGGCTTTACAAAGATTATTGCAAGCAGCACACAGCCCATTCTAAGCCCTGCGAAGTTTATTCCTAGTCTTGCCATTGCAGGTAGAAGAGGTGGAGCACTGGGGTCGGCGGTGCACCGTGGCAGTGGAGTGATGGCGGTGCGTCACTGCTACAAGTTGGTGACCCCAGAGGAGCCCAGCATGGAGTGGTCGGACATAACCGACCGTGCCGCTGCCACCGTCTTCTGGACTGAACTGTGGCAAGGTTACACCACTCTCATGATCTCCAGTGTTATACTGTAGCAGAGTGTAATAATTAAAATAATGAAATACATACACAGGCTCTGGTGGCCTGGTGGTTAACGCTCTCGCTTCACACGGTGAGGGCCTGGGTTCGATTCCCAGCCAGAGTAGAAACATTGGACGTGTTTCTTTCCACCTGTTGTCTATGTTCCCCATCAGTAAAATGGGTACCTGGGTGTTAGTCGACTGGTGTGGGTCGCATCCTGGGACACTGACCTAAGGAGGCCTGGTCACAGACCGGGCCGCGGGGGCGTTGACCCCCAGAACTCTCTCCAGATAAACTCCAGATATACATGTATATCCTTGCCTCACTTAGCGACATACTTGTTTACCGACGACTTGGACTTACGATGGGATCTCTAACCAGTGTGCGCAGCAAAATAATGTATATTAGAGCTGATTTCCCCTATTCTGTTTATTACAATATACAGTACACTACTGTATAAATATTTAAAAATATACCAGAAATGTTATAAATGGTGCAAAGGCGACATTTAAACAGTATCATTGATGCTTGACACAAACCCATTACCATTATAGTATGATCCTCGCTTAGCCACGAATTCGTGTACCGATGTGGTCTTAGCATTGGAACTCTATTGTTAAGTGAGGAGAGAATCATTTCTCTTTTTGCTACTCTTGCAACATTGCACAGCTCCTAACACACAGAGAGGTGTGAAAATACTTGAGCTAATGATTTCCACCCCCCGTAGCTTGTCTTGCATTGTTAAGATTGCCTGTCTGTGATTGTTTGCACATACTTATTATTGTACCTACTACATACATAGAACACTTAACTCTGATATTAACCCTCCCCTCAAACATCTCCTTACCAACCTCAACAGAACACATGACCATAACACAAGACACAGATCACTCTTTGATGTTCCTCGTGTCCATCTCACACTATGCAAAAACTCAATGCACATAAAAGGCCCTAAAATCTGGAATTCATTACCTGTAAATATAAAAGAAACACTGTCTGTTTATAAATTCAACTCTCTTCTCAAAAATCACTTACTCACTCACAACTAAATAAATACTGAATAATTGTATCTCATAAATGTCTAACCTGTGACCCAATCAAACTTTATTTTTTAATTACATTACCTACCATAATACTCCATTCTACTGAATGTTCAGCAACACAGTAAATGACCATATGACCTGTCTTTGTAATACTCACTTGTGCTTAATTGTTAACTGTTTACAATAATGTTTTTTACCACTGAATATATCATTGCTTAGTTAATCTTAAGTTAATTTTAAGCTGCCCATAATGCTCTACATACAAGGGGCTTTGGCATGCTGCACTTAACCTCTGTATTTCTCTGTACTTCTATGTATCATGTTCAAATTAATAAATAAAGAAATAAAGAAATATGTATTATGTATAATACACACACACAAATACATATGTACATTCATATATACATATACAGTGATCGCTGTTGTGTGTGATTTTTTTTTGTACCATTGTACCTTACATCAAGCGTTGAGCTCCAACTATGGGTCTGCCATCTGATTGAATATATTGCATGTTGCAGGAGCGGCAGTGACACTGGGACACATCTTCATGGAGCCAGCAACTATCAACTACCCGTTTGAGAAAGGTCCGCTGAGTCCCAGGTCAGTTGAGTTCCAGGTCAGTTCATTCCCAGGTCAGTTCATTCCTGGGTCAGCTGAATCCCAGGTCAGTTGAGTCCCAGGTCAGTTGATTCCCAGGTCAGTTGATTCCCAGGTCAGTTCATTCCCAGGTCAGTTCATTCCTGGGTCAGCTGAATCCCAGGTCAGTTGAGTCCCAGGTCAGTTGATTCCCATGTCAGTTGAGTACAGGTCAGTTCATTCCCAGGTCAGTTCATTCCTGGGTCAGTTCATTCCTGGGTCAGTTGAATCCCAGGTCAGTTGAGTCACAGGTCAGTTGATTCCCATGTCAGTTGAGTACAGGTCAGTTCATTCCCAGGTCAGTTCATTCCCGGGTATTACAACCCAGGAGTCCAAATGGCCTGTTATCCCGGGTGTAAAGGGAGCAAAATAAACACAGCAGAAAAAGTTTAGACTTATATTATCCTTCACCAATTTAGAACAGCAGTATGTACACTATATACACTATGTACAGTGACAGGTATTAGTGCACTCCACGGTAAGCAAGGCAGAAATAGAAGCCACAAGAGAGCAGACCGTGCTTCAACCAGCTCTAGAATGGGAATGACAAGGGCAGACAGGAGAGTTGTACCCACATAACCTCTGCGATTGCCAAAACCTTCTTATTGGCTGGAACCTGGTTACTAGTTGAACGACGGGGCCCCATCGTCAACTCTCAGCAACCTGGTTCGCTGGTTGGGGGAGATAGCCTGTAAATGAGGGTGTGTACATGCGCCGAATAAAGGTTACGTACTCTTTGCATGCCACACCCCCACCCCAAGAAGACTCGGGATTAGGCTGCCACCTCCCAGTGGTAACCGTGCAGCCATGGCACAAAATAATGGGACCGCCTTTCCTCTCCACCATCCAACTCTTAGATAGAGCTCAGCTTTTCTCGTGACAAAAAGCCAAACCCTAAACTCAGAGTGAGACAGCAGTCAGTCAGGCTAGCATAGGTCCAAGATACAGGTGGACGGTAGCCCGCATCCCCTCACTAAAAAAAAACCCCACACCAGGGGATAAAAAAAAAGAGCATGGAAGGGGTTACCACAAGTAACCCAACATCCTAACCTAAGTAAATAATGTAATTAGACTCTAGATAAAGAGTCTGCCAACATATTTTCTTTGCCGGCAATATATTTAATTCCGATGGAATAGGGTTGCAGTCGTATAGCCCAACGCATGAACCTTGTGTTGTGGTTCTTCATGGCTTGGAGATATACTAGAGGATTGTGATCACTGTAGACTGTGACCACCTGCGATGTCTGGCCCACATAAACATTGAAATGCTCCAAAGCCAGTACCAGCGCGAGGGCTTCTTTTTCAATGGTAGAGTAAGCCCTCTGATGCGGCTGGAACTTAGCAGAATAATAAGCTACAGGCTGCAACTCCTCATTCTCGTTTTGTAATAG
This sequence comes from Cherax quadricarinatus, assembly GCF_038502225.1. Classification (NCBI taxonomy): domain Eukaryota; kingdom Metazoa; phylum Arthropoda; class Malacostraca; order Decapoda; family Parastacidae; genus Cherax; species Cherax quadricarinatus. The sequence goes on from NW_027195056.1 coordinate 429,587, forward strand.
TACTGCCCCAACCCCAGACTCACAAACATCAACCTGTAATGAAAAAGGTTTGGAGAAGTCTGGAGACAAAAGAATGGGTGCAGTATACAATATTCTTTTTGCTTTGTTAAAAGACTGTTGACAATCTGGGGTCCAATTAAAGGGAACTTTGTGACTGGTAAGAGAGGTAAGAGGGGCTACAATATCTGAGAAATTCTTACAGAATCTTCTGTAAAATCCTATCATGCCTAGGAAACGTTGAAGAGATTTCCTGTCATGGGGAACTGGATAATCTTTAATAGCAAGAACTTTAGCAAGTTTAGGTGCAACTTTACCACTACCTACTTCATGGCCTAGAAAAGTGATAGTGGCCTGGCCAAAGGAAGATTTAGATAAATTAACTGTTAAATGGGAACTCAGAAAGGTCTCAAAAAGAGCCTTAAGTCTAAGTAGGTGTTGATCCCAAGTATCAGACACCACAACAATATCATCTAGGTACGCTGCCGTGCCTTCAAGTCCTTTAATAGCCTGATGGATAAGTTTCTGGAATGAAGAGGGGGAATTTTTCATTCCGAAGGGGGTAACTGTGTATTGATAATGACCTCCTGGAATTACGAAGGCAGAGATTTCCTTTGCCTTATCCGTCAAAGGTACCTGATAGTAAACTTTAAGGAGATCTAACTTGGACACAAAAGTAACCTTACCCACAAAGTCAATTACGTCACCCAGACGAGGAAGAAGGTAAGCATCTGTAATTGTGACCTCATTCACCTTACAGTAGTCTGTACACATACGAAACCCTCCATCAGCATTCTTCACAAGGATGCACGGTGAAGCCCATGGACTAGATGACTCCTCCACTAAACCATGCTTTAACAAAAATTCTACTTCTTGCTGAAGTAGCCTCTGCTTTTCAGGATTAGCTCTGTAGGGGGAGAGTTTAATTGGTTTAGAGTTTCCCACATCTACATCATGATAACCTAACTTACATTTTTTCGGCACATCCGAAAAAATATTAGGATATGACTGTAGAAGGTCAGTTAAACTTGTTGCTTGCATTTCAGATAGTCCCTCCATTAAAGGGCTAGGATCCTTGAGGAGGACAGAATTTGAAAGTTTAACATTAATTTCAGAGATAGAGTGCAAAGAATCAGAGTTGTCCTCAGAGGTAGAGGACAGAGTCATTACTGGGACTTTATCTGGTGTATGAAAAGATTTTAATTGATTAATGTGGTAAGTTTTAGTTTTTGAGGTCTTATTAATGGGAGCTACCACATAATTTACATCAGATAATCTACTTACAATCTGCATAGGTCCCGTAAATCTAGCTTTCAAGGTGTGGCCAGGTATAGGTTCCTGCACCAACACCTTGTCTCCTGGATGGAAGGAGTGGAATTGTGCACTTCTGTCATACCTCTGTTTCATCTTACTTTGAGCTGTCTTTAGGTCAGCCTTGGCTAACTGACGTGCCACCTGCAACCTTGAAGACGGGTTGTAGAGTGTTGAGCTAACGTCTTCTCCCATCCATCCTTCTTTGAGCACCCGAAGAGGACCTCGTACATTGTGCCCAAAGATCAGCTCAAACGGACTATACCCTGTAGACTCTTGCACCGTTTCTCGTACTGAGAACAGCAACAAAGGTAGTGATTCATCCCAGTCTGTAGGAAAGTGCATGCAAAAAGTTCTCATCATAGTTTTTAACATCTGATGGAATCTTTCCAAGGCGCCTTGGGACTGAGGATGATAGGCAGTGGATAAGTTGTGGATTATCCCTAACCTAGTTAATACTTCCCTAAATGCTTTGGCAGTAAAGTTAGTACCTTGATCACTTTGAATAGTTTTAGGAATGCCAAAACAAGAAATGAATTTTGTTAAAGCTTTGAGAATAGCTTTAGTATTAATAATATGCATGGGAATTGCTTCAGGATATCTGGTTACTTTATCCATAATCGTAAATAAGTACTGATTTCCAGACTTTAACTTAGGTAGTGGACCTACACAATCTATAATTAACCCTTTCAGGGTCCGTCCCGTAGATCTACGGCTTTACGTTCAGGGTCCAAACCGTAGATCTACGCCATGAGCTCAGCTCACTCTGATAAACTGTGAGTGGTACATTTGGGCCTAGATATGAGAGAATACATCTATGTGGTATGTGTGCACCACATAAAACAGATCCTGCAGCACACTGTGTATAATGAGAGAAAAAAAATGAAATCATGATTTTTCGATTAAAACAGCAATTTTGCAGTGTTTTTTCGTATGTTTTTCATAGTTGTATTTGCGATTTCTTGGTCTCATTTGATAGAATGGAAGACATATTACAGAAATAGAGATGATTTTGATTGGTTTTAGCACTGGAAATGGCTTGAAACTGAGCTCAAAGTAGCGGAAATGTTAAATTTTTGCCGATATTCAAGAGTAAACAAACGACCTCACACGTCTAATACACGTCAGCTGGTGGGTCTAATATACATTCACAAATATGGTGATGATATTTATACAATTATTACAGTATTGCATAACAGTAAATCTTCTATTTTTTGGTGTGAATAAAAATTCATTATGTTAATAAAAAATCAAAATGGAATTTATTTGTAAAGCCTCAAAACATAACTAATGAACAGAGGAAATGTTAGTTTAGTTCCAGGAATGCCTACATTGTTCATTCTGGACCCTATTTTGAAATTGGAATATTTTGAACTTTGTGTTAAATTGGCCAAATTAACAATTTCCGATCACTTTATTTTGTAGTTGAAACAGTTGACTTGGCGATTTCTTGTGCTCAATCGATAGAATAGAAGTAATACTAGTGAAATAGCTAAGAATTTGGTTGACTGGAATAATGTAATTGGCCTAAAATGGGAGTCAAAGTCGGCAAAATCGCCGATTCGTAAATATCGCTGACACATCAAAATTCGCGAGAGCATAATTTCGTCAATTTTCCACCAAATTTCGTACTTTTTGTTTTATTACCTTCACAAAAAGATTCTCTACGATTTCATAAGAAAAAATAACAAATTTTTTTTTTTGAAAATTCTTGGACACTGGTGCGTGACTCCAGATTTGGGCCTTGGACCCTGAAAGGGTTAAACCTGCAAAAGGTTCTCCATCAGCAGGTATAGGTTGGAGAGGTGCAGGTTTAATGGAATGTCCAGGTTTCCCTACTTGCTGACATTCTCGGCAACACCTAATATGATTCTTCACATCTTTCTTTAATTTTGGCCAATAAAATTCTTTTGTGATTCTATACAAGGTTTTTGTAATTCCTAAGTGACCTCCTAATGAAGTATTATGAGCTATATTTAATATTTAAGGTCTATACTTTGTTGGAACCACTAACCTGTCAGACAATTGCCGGCCCTCTATCTCCTTACCAGTCTCAGTGCAGATCAAGTAATCGTTTTTAAGTTCATACTTGACCGGATGATCCAAAGAGGATTTACCCATGGCTGCCTGAAAAGCGAATTTTAAAGAAGGGTCCTTTCGTTGCTCCTCCCGGAAGGACAGTCCCTCGGGCATGGAAACAGAGAGATCTGGTAATCCTGCAACCTGGGAATAGGAAGGCTTGATCGGGGTCTGTTCACTTGATCTACGAGGCTCTGGCCAGTTTTCCTCGTAAAACAAAGTGGCTATTCCGAGATCGGAGTCGTCCAAGGATAGGTCAACATTCTCGCCAGACAACCCTTGGGCTGTTGCCCGAGTTATGGCCAACACCGGAGAAGAATTAATCATTATAGGTTCAGGACACGCACTAACAGTAGTAATGTTATTACCCAGTAATAACATGGCATCTTTCATGGGGAATCCTTTTGAGACACCTACAGTCAAGTACCCAGTGTAATATTTGCACTGTACATAAATTTTATGCAAAGGAACAGAATATATAGCTCCTCCAAATGCTTCCAATAAAACAGAGGAATTCAAGGAAGTGTTCTTTGAAAGGGGTAATATTCCTTCTCTTATAAGTGAGCAATATACTCCAGTGTCTCTAAAGGTTTTGACTTCAGTTGTTTCTGAGTTTTCCTGAAGGGAAATAAGACTCTTGCAATAATAAGGGGCCATATCTTTTTCTACTTCTCTCGGGGACATGTTACTAGGGATATTAGAGATTTTCCCAATGGGTTGGGGTTTATGGGGGCAGTTGGGACGGATGTGACCTACTTTATTACAGAGGAAGCAGACGACAGGCTTGCCCTTTACTCCCTGCTGACGTTGCAACTGGTGTCGCTCTGGCTGGTGTCTCTCTAGATACTGTTGTCGAGATGCGCCATGAGTAGTTTGTCTCTCAGCAGGTGGACCATAAGTTGAGAAGCGCGGCTCACCAGGTGACTTAGTTGGCTGACGTAGACGTTCTCCCTCCGGCTGGCACTTCATTCTCCAAGGTTGACAATCTCTGCTCATGTCAGGCTGTTGAAAAGAGAGACATGACCGCTCGGACAAAGAGCGGTTAGTTTCAAAGGTATCAGCCAACCTGGCTGCCTCCAATGCAGTGGTTAAGTCACAATCCTGCAGAAAGACTCGAACCTCTGGTCCCACAGATTCCAGCAGGTTATCAATCAGAATAAACTGTACCAGCTCCTCAAAGGTAGAGACACCACTTGCTTTATACCAGCTGGTAAAAGCTTTGGTTTGCTGTCTCACAAAATCCACCAGGGATTGACCAAGCTGCCGCCTGCTTAGTTTGAATATTTTTTTATATTTGGCTGGGATACATGTATATGCTCCCAACACTGTGGTCTTCACTACTTGATAATCAGAAAATTCAGCGTCATTTAATGCTGACGTAAATTCCTGTGCCTTACCAAACAATGCTGTATGAACCAACGATGCCCAATGCTGTTCCGGCCACCTCAAGGCTCGAGCCTGATTTTTGAAGCTTTCAAAAAATTGTTCTGGTTCGGCCTCATTGAAGAGGGGAACAAACTGTACTGCTTTCTGTAAACTAAAATCATTTACAGAATGCAAAAACTGCCTCCTTTCTCTTTCCCTATCAAATTCTTCCCTTGCGAATGCTCTCTGTTCCCTAGTTTGCTCAAGATTGATTTTTGCCAGCTCAAGTGCCAACGATGCTGATTCACCTTGAGACAACCCAGCTGCACTAGACTGACCATTTTGCTCCGTAGGTGTATCATCTTCCTCCTGCGAGAACATAGTAGTTTTTGCCCTAGCTCCCATAGAGGGAGGAGTCTTGTGTGCCATCTCTTCTTCTCGAAGTTTGTCAGCAATCAGTGAATGCAGTTGTGAGTGTGCGTTTATATTTAATGCCAATGGAACGAGCAATTTGCCAACAACGCTGTAGGGACAATTTAGGTAGGTTATGCAAAGTATAGGCCTGGTCACAGACCGGGCCGCGGGGGCGTTGACCCCCGAAACTCTCTCCAGGTAAACACCAGACGTCTGACTCGTCTAGGTGGCATAAGTTATTTGCTATGCACAGTACGATTGCAGAATACCCCAACGTAATGTTATTTGCAGAACACGCTTAGCTGTGCACAGTACGATTGCAGAATACCCCAACATAACACGTTAATTTGCAGAACACGCTTAGCTATGCACAGTACGATTGCAGAATATGCATACAAGTTGGATACGCAATAGCAAAGTTGACTGCAACTGACATGCAAAATTTGTAAAGCAATGCCAGACAGCTACACACTGTTCTACAAGATTGACCATAGTGAAGCGAGCACACCGAACAAGCTAGTAGCGAGCTGTTGAACGATCACACAATAACAAGGCTGATCATAACAAAGTAACTGACACGCAAAATTTGTAAAGCGTTGGCAAAGCTAATGTAATGCCAAACAGCAAGCTGCACAATGTTCCTGCTACCAGCTTCACCCTGAGCTCAACTGTTTCTCTAAGTCCAGCTCCAGCTCTCGGACACGCTACCCATATTACAACCCAGGAGTCCAAATGGCCTGTTATCCTGGGTGTAAAGGGAGCAAAATAAACACAGCAGAAAAAGTTTAGACTTATATTATCCTTCACCAATTTAGAACAGCAATATGTACACTATGTACACTATGTACAGTGACAGGTATTAATGCACTCCACGGTAAGCAAGGCAGAAATAGAAGCCACAAGAGAGCAGACTGTGCTGCAACCAGCTCTAGAATGGGAATGACATAGGCAGACAGGAGAGTGGTACCCACATAACCTCTGCAATTGCCAAAACCATCTTCTTATTGGCTGGAACCTGGTCACTAGTTGAACGACGGGGCCCCATCATCAACTCTCAGCAACCTGGTTCGCTGGTTGGGGGAGATAGCCTGTAAATGAGGGTGTGTACATGCGCCGAATAAAGGTTACGTACTCTTTGCATGCCACACCGGGTCAGTTCATTCCCGGGTCAGTTGAATCCCAGGTCAGTTGAGTCCCAGGTCAATTGATTCCCAGGTTAGTTAAGTCACAGGTCAGTTGAGTCCCAGGTCAGTTCATTCCTGGGTCAGTTAAATCCCAGGTCAGTTGAGTCGCAGGTCAGTTGAGTCCCAGGTCAGTTCATTCCTGGGTCAGTTAAATCCCAGGTCAGTTGAGTCACAGGTCAGTTGAGTCGCAGGTCAGTTGAGTCGCAGGTCAGTTGAGTCGCAGGTCAGTTGAGTCGCAGGTCAGTTGAGTCGCAGGTCAGTTGAGTCGCAGGTCAGTTGAGTCGCAGGTCAGTTGAGTCGCAGGTCAGTTGAGTCGCAGGTCAGTTGAGTCGCAGGTCGTTGAGTCGCAGGTCAGTTGAGTCGCAGGTCAGTTGAGTCGCAGGTCAGTTGAGTCGCAGGTCAGTTGAGTCGCAGGTCAGTTGAGTCGCAGGTCAGTTGAAGCATTGATAAAGATATCTTGTATTGATGTTACTTATATGCAAAGTTCCCTACATATTAGTCCCATATATCCTTAGTTCTTCTCAAACGAATTCCTTATACAGTGGACCCTCGCATACCGTTGGCATCACATAACGTTAAATCCGCATACCGATACATTTTATCGCTAAAATTTTGCCTCGCATACCACTATAAAACTCGCTCAACACTATTCGTCCGAGACGCGTCTAATGTGCAGCCTGAGCCAGCCTCACATGTTCCGCCGGTGGCATTGTTTACCAGCCAGCCTCCACGGTAACATCCAAGCATACAATCGGAACATTTCGTATTATTACAGCGTTTTTGGTGATTTCATCTGCAAAATAAGTGACCATGGGCCCCAAGAAAGCTTCTAGTGCCAACCCTACAGGAATAAGGGTGAGAATTACTATAGAGATGAAGAAAGAGATCATTGCTAAGTATGAAAGTGGAGTATGTGTCTCCGAGCTGGCCAGGTTGTATAGTTGTGTACGAATGGTATATAATACCGACAAGATGAGAGTAAGACACATGTGCAACATCTGGGTATCTTTATTGTAGACGTTTCGCCATCCAGTGGCTTTATCAATACAAATTCCAGGACATAACTTGAAGACAGTAGAACTATGTACAGAAGATGAGGTAATCAGTCCCTCAACCTAGGAGTAGGTGCGAACAGCACCATAGTCGTGGAGATTCTGAATCTCCACGACTATGGTGCTGTTCGCACCTACTCCTAGGTTGAGGGACTGATTACCTCATCTTCTGTACATAGTTCTACTGTCTTCAAGTTATGTCCTGGAATTTGTATTGATAAAGCCACTGGATGGCGAAACGTCTACAATAAAGATACCCAGATGTTGCACATGTGTCTTACTCTCATCTCAGGTTGTATAGTAAACCCCAATCAACCATCGTTACTATTGTGTCCAAGAAAACAGGAATCAAGGAAGCTGTTCTTGCCAAAGGTGCAACTGTATTTTCGAAACAGAGATCGCAAGTGATAGAAGATGTTGAGAGACTCTTATTGGTGTGGATAAATGAAAAACAGATAGCAGGAGATAGCATCTCTCAAGCGATCATAAGTGAAAAGGCTAGGAAGTTGCATGAGGATTTAATTAGAAAAATGCCTGTAACTAGTGGTGATGTGAGTGAATTTAAGGCCAGCAAAGGTTGGCTTGAGAGATTTAAGAAGCGTAGTGGCATACATAGTGTGATAAGGCATGGTGAGGCTGCCAGTTCGGACCACAAAGCGGCTGAAAAATATGTGCAGGAATTCAAGGAGTACATAGACAGTGAAGGACTGAAACCTGAACAAGTGTTTATTTGTGATGAAACAGGCCTGTTTTGGAAGAAAATGCCAAACAGGACCTACATTACTCAGGAGGAAAAGGCACTCCCAGGACATAAGCCTATGAAAGACAGGCTTACTCTGTTGATGTGTTCCAATGCTAGTGGTGATTGCAAAGTGAAGCCTTTATTAGTGTATCACTCTGAAACTCCCAGAGCGTTCAGGCAAAAGAATAGCCTCAAGGCTAATTTGTGTGTGCTGTGGAGGGCAAACAGTGAGGCATGGGTCACTAGGGACTTTTTCTATGACTGGTTACACCATGCATTTGCCCCCAATGTGAAAAATTACCTAATTGAAAAGAAATTAGACCTTAAGTGCCTCCTGGTGTTAGACAATGCCCCTGGTCATCCTACAGACTTGGCAGAGCGACTTTCTGGGGACTTGAGCTTCATTAAGGTCAAGTTTTTGCCTCCTAATACCACTCCTCTCCTGCAGCCCATGGACCAGCAGGTTATTGCAAACTTCAAAAAACTGTACACAAAAGTTCTGTTTGAAAGGTGCTTTGTAGTGACCTCAGAAACTCAATTGACTCTAAGAGAGTTTTGGAGAGATCACTTTAATATCCTCAATTGTGTAAACCTTATAGGTAAGGCTTGGGAGGGAGTGACTAAGAGGACCTTGAACTCTGCTTGGAAGAAACTGTGGCCAGAATGTGTAGACAAAAGGGATTTTGAAGGATTTCAGGCTAACCCTGAGAGGCGTATGCCAGTTGAGGAATCAATTGTGGCATTGGGGAAGTCCTTGGGGTTGGAGGTTAGTGGGAAGGATGTGGAAGAGTTGGTGGAGGAGGACAATGAAGAACTAACCACTGATGAACTGCTAGATCATCTTCAACAGCAAGAGGCCAGACCTGAGGTAACTGCTTCAGAGGAGGGGAGAGAGAAATTGAAGAAGTTGCCTACTTCAACGATTAAGGAAATCTGTGCAATGTGGCTTAAAGTGCAAACCTTTATGGATGAAAATCACCCTCAGACAGCTGTTGCAAGCCGTGTTGGCAACCTGTACACTGACAGTGTTGTGAACCACTTTAGGAAAGTCATAAAGGAACGAGAGGTACAGACCTCTATGGACAGATATGTTGTGCGACAGAAGTCCAGTGACTCTCAAGCTGGTCCTAGTGGCATTAAAAGAACAAGGGAAGTAACCCCAGAAATAGAGTTGCTACCTCAAGTCCTAATGGAAGGGGATTCCCCTTCTAAACACTAACACCATCCACACTCTCCCCTCCTCCCATCCCATCAGTCATCACCAGATCTTCAATAAAGGTAAGTGTCATATAACTGTGCATGTCTTCTTCAGTTTGTGTGTATTAAAATTAATATTTCATGTGGTAAAAATTTTTTTTTTTCGTACTTTTGGGTGTCAGGAACGGATTAATTTGATTTCCATTATTTCTTATGGGGAAAATTATTTCGCATAACATTGAGCTCTCATGAACGGATTAATAGTGTTATGCGAGGGTCCACTGTATCTCACTGTATATACACTGAGAGGTTTATATCTTAGTGTATATACACAGGTGTATATCTTAGTGTATATACACAGAGGTGTATATCTTAGTGTATATACACTGAGAGGTGTATATCTCAGTGTAAAAACACTGTGAGGTGTATATCTCAGTGTATATACACTGATAGTTTACATTAATCACTAATTTAGGTAATAAAGTATTCAGTCTTAATGACCCTGGTGTCATAGATAGACTTTAAACCTCATTAACCAACCAACCAGTCTTAACCGTCAGGGTCCAGACCCCTGATCTGAGAATTGCTGTCAATGTCTAAGAATTTAAAAAAGAAATTATTTTTCTTATAAATTTAAAATTTTTATTTTTATGGAGGTAATAAAACAAACACAAAAAAAATTGCCATCGGTTCTTACCGAGATATAGAGGCATGAAGTTGATACTCGGTGGGCAGTGGACGGCAACATCGACTACTGCCAACCACTTCGTATTATTTACTTTATTTTTTTGGTACATTTTTCTAATATTTTATTTTCTCCAGTAACTTTTGTGGCTTGTGAGACAAGTATAATGCATAGTGTATCCACTTGTTGTATACAACACAGTATAGCCTCTCCTCACTTAGCGATGTACTCGTTTACCGACGACTCACACTTATGACGGGCTCTCTGACCAGTGAATGAATCAGGTGCTTAGGGTTTAAATACCAGGAGCCACATCGTTATACCAATACATTGTTCAACCAGCCAATCACAAGGAAGCCTGACAAAACTGTGAAGCGATGTGGTACACTTGTGAAGCAGATTTGACAGACTTGTCTTCACTGCTGGTTGTCACGGTTTGACTGTCTTGTGCTAGCAGTAGGCTCATTGATCACCGTGTCTCATGCTAGCACTAGCCTGATTGATCATTGTCTCATGCTAGCACTAGCCTGATTGATCACTGTGTCTTGTGCTAGCACTAGCCTGATTGATCACTGTGTTTTGTGCTAGCACTAGCCTTATTGATCACTGTGTCTTGTGCTAGCACTAGCCTGATTGACCACTGTGTCTTGTGCTAGCACTAGCCTGATTGATCACTGTGTCTTGTGCTAGCACTAGCCTGATTGATCACTGTCTTGTGCTGGCCATAGTCTACACCTGTGTAATACAAATGCTCTCTAGCCCCTTGCTCCTGGCATGTTAGTCGCCTCTTACACCACACATGGCTTATGGAGGAAGAATTCTATTCCACTTCCTCATGGAGTGAACATGAAATAAACAAGAATAAGAACTAATAAGAAAATAGAAGAAAACCCAAAGGGGTGTGTATATATATATACTTGTACATGCACGTGTAGTGTGACCTAAGTACCCGCAATCCTACCATCATGTAAAACAATTACAGGCTTTTGTTTTACACTCACTTGGCAGGACGGTAGTATCTCCCTGGGCGGTTGCTGTCTACCAACCTGCTACCCATATTGTGTACCAATTATCAGTATATAAAGTATGCCCCTTACCAGATATGGTTCCATCATTGTTCTCAACACATCACCCGAGATATTCAATAACTTCCTGGTATCTTCCAGTGTATTACTTCTAGTGTATAAAGTTATATCCAATACAAGACGACTGTCACAGTCACAAAGTACAAGCAATTTGATACCTAAGTGTTTCCTCTTGCTCGGTATATACTGCCTGAACAACAGTCTACCTTTGAACAAAATCAGAGACTCATCAATAACAAGCTTCCTGAAAGGGTAAAAATACATATTGAACTTTTGTTTCAGATCCATAAATACATTCCTATTATAAAACCTGTTGTTTCTGTCCGGCCTTGTTTTGTCTTAGAAATGTAGCATATGTAATAGGATAAATATGTTAACTGGAACAATATCACTGAAGGCCGGGGTAGAAATTAGGTAGTCTGTAGACCTGTATGATTTGATATTATGCTTATACCCATGTGGCATAAGTATTATTGTGGCAAAAAACAAATACATCTCAGCCACAGTTGTTTCCTTCCACCAGCGGAGTCTTGACTGTGGTGGATCATTACTTTTATGACTCGCTCGTCATGAGTTCAATCCCCGCCTGTGGTATGGTTTGTGAAATCATTGTATATGCCATGGTATAATCAAAGTAGATAAATTAGACACAAGTGCAACTCTTGGGTATCTTTATTGAGGAAACGTTTTGCCACACAGTGGCTTCATCAGACGTTTCCTCAATAAAGATACCCAAGAGTTGCACTTGTGTCTAATTTATCAACATGTCGGTTCTCTGAACCATTCATCTACAAATCTGTCAGACACTGCAACTTCTTGGGATCTTAATACTTAGGAATTCTTCGCTTGCCTAATTCTTGGGCACGACCTACTTCCACATTGAACAAATGTGACACGACCCATGACTGCTGCACCTCTCCTGCCATACGGTTTATAAGCTGCTTCTCCGCTGATATGCCGTATTCTATTCAAGATTGATGGACTGAACACATCGACTCAAGGTTGAGGGACTGATTACCTCATTCTCCTCCTGTTCTTCAAGTTTCTCCTACATATGGACTGATGAAGCCACTGTGTGGTGAAACGTTTCCTCAATAAAGATACCCAAGAGTTGCACATGTGTCTAATTTATCAACATGTCGGTTCTCTGAACCATTCATCTACAAATAATAATCAAAGTAGCTGTTACTTTCCCTGACAATAATTTCCATCAGGGGCTGGTCAAAAATGAGTTCAGAGAATTTCAGTTCACTTGCAGTGTTCCCAAGGGTACAATTTGGCAGGATCCCAATGTGATTGTCGTCAAATTGATAGGGGCTGGACACAAAATTTGCATTTTGCTGCCAATCCCAGATGCGGTCTATTGGTGGGTACTGGATATTAGTAGCTGGTTGTGGTTGTAGTCATGGTTGTGCAGGTTGTGTTGTGGGGGGTGGTTGAGGATGCCCTGGATCGTGGATGTGCTGAGTCAGCGGCATGGCTCCTAGCCTGGGGTGCTGCTGGTGCTGCACCACCACCACCTGACGCATACGGTCTATTATCCATCCCTGTTGTAGCAACATCATTGTCACTTTCACTGTTCCTAGTGTAGGGTCACAGGATGTATTCCGTTCCCTTGGAGGTACATATGGCACATTACCAGACCATATGTGGCGTTATATACTACACCGACGCTTCACTGGAGAATATTCTTCCTTACTGTCACTACTTGAATGGCCATCAAGAGCAATAAAATCAATGTCCACATCAGTGTCATCACCATTGCTCACATCTGAGGCCTAGCCACTGGAAAATATAAGCTTATGTTTACAGCGAGGTACAACTGACCCAGGTGGACAAGCACCATAGGTGGAAGATTGAGGGTCGTCAGGATTTTTGGCACTATTTTTGATATCCTGAGTGTTGCTTTTGGTTACAAATTGTTCAGATCCATAAATTCCTCTTCACGTCCATTTTAATCCGTGGAAGAATTGTCACTTAGGAAGAGATTTCCAGTTCGACAGCGAGTGAATGTTTTGCTACGTCGAGGCATGGTGAGCAAAGCGTACTGAGATAGCATTTCCTTAATGCAATGCTGGCACCCTGATTTTTTGTTTACTGTGCACACAAACCATGCAGACCTATTCTCTTAGATGTAGGCCTATAAGCCTTCACTCGCTTAATTTAAAGCTGCTAGAATTTTGGGTACTACTATGGCACGGAGACTGACCTCAAGGCTGTAGTACTACAGCACGAACACTGACCTCAAGGCTGTAGTACTACAGCACGAACACTGACCTCAAGGCTGTAGTACTACAGCACGAACACTGACCTCAAGGCTGTAGTACTACAGCACGAACACTGACCTCAAGGCTGTAGTACTACAGCACGAATCCTGACCTCAAGGCTGTAGTACTACAGCATGAACCCTGACCTCAAGGCTGTAGTACTACAGCATGAATCCTGATCTCAAGGCTGTTGTACTACAGCATGAACCCTGACCTCAAGGCTGTAGTACTACAGCATGAACCCTGACCTCAAGGCTGTAGTACTACAGCACGAATCCTGACCTCAAGGCTGTAGTACTACAGCACGAACACTGACCTCAAGGCTGTAGTACTACAGCACGAACACTGACCTCAAGGCTGTAGTACTACAGCATGAACCCTGACCTCAAGGCTGTAGTACTACAGCATGAACACTGACCTCAAGACTGTAGTACTACAGCATGAACACTGACCTCAAGGCTGTAGTACTACAGCATGAACCCTGACCTCAAGGCTGTAGTACTACAGCATGAACACTGACCTCAAGGCTGTAGTACTACAGCATGAACCCTGACCTCAAGGCTGTAGTACTACAGCATGAACACTGACCTCAAGGCTGTAGTACTACAGCATGAACCCTGACCTCAAGGCTGTAGTACTACAGCATGAACCCTGACCTCAAGACTGTAGTACTACAGCATGAACCCTGACCTCAAGACTGTAGTACTACAGCATGAACACTGACCTCAAGACTGTAGTACTACAGCATGAACACTGACCTCAAGGCTGTAGTACTACAGCATGAACCCTGACCTCAAGGCTGTAGTACTACAGCACGAACACTGACCTCAAGGCTGTAGTACTACAGCATGAACACTGACCTCAAGGCTGTAGTACTACAGCACGAACACTGACCTCAAGGCTGTAGTACTACAGCATGAACACTGATCTCAAGGCTGTAGTACTACAGCATGAACACTGACCTCAAGGCTGTAGTACTACAGCACGAACACTGACCTCAAGGCTGTAGTACTACAGCATGAACCCTGATCTCAAGGCTGTAGTACTACAGCACGAACACTGACCTCAAGGCTGTAGTACTACAGCATGAACCCTGATCTCAAGACTGTAGTACTACAGCACGAACACTGACCTCAAGGCTGTAGTACTACAGCATGAACACTGACCTCAAGGCTGTAGTACTACAGCACGAACACTGACCTCAAGGCTGTAGTACTACAGCACGAACACTGACCTCAAGGCTGTAGTACTACAGCATGAACACTGACCTCAAGGCTGTAGTACTACAGCACGAACACTGACCTCAAGGCTGTAGTACTACAGCACGAACACTGACCTCAAGGCTGTAGTACTACAGCACGAACACTGACCTCAAGGCTGTAGTACTACAGCACGAACACTGACCTCAAGGCTGTAGTACTACAGCACGGACGGCAAAGTGGTTAATGACCTTGGTGTAGTAGTAGACTTTAAACCCCATTAACCAACCACCCAGTCTTAATGTTCTTCCCTCAAGTTAACATTACTTTCTTGCCATAGATTCCGCGGAGAACACGCCTTGCGTCGCTACCCGTCAGGTGAAGAACGCTGCATCGCTTGTAAACTCTGTGAGGCAATTTGTCCCGCCCAGGTCAGTACTATACTGTAACTGTAATGACTTAGAAATGTGTGTTAATTGTTTTTGATATTGTCACTGCTCTTAATAAAGTTCTTCAGTATTCAGTCAGTTGCCTTATAAAGCTTTTCTTTATACATTCATTTGTCTTTTGAAGACATTGTGGTATATTGACTCCAGTAAACTACAGTAGAGGTATAATAACAGGTATATTAACAGGTATACTGACAGGAACGATATACAGTGGACCCTTGACTAACGATATTAATTGGTACCCGAGAACGAATATCGTTAGTCGAGTTTTTTTAGCGTAGTCAAGGCAAAATGTTAGCGTTAAAATGTATCGCTAGTCGAATTTAACGTTATAATGATGTTCAGGTCCAACTTACACCATTAACTAGTCACACACAATTGAGAAGGGAAGGGCACTGATATATATATATACATGTATATTCTTCTTTCTTTCAACGTACCAGCCATATCCCATTGAGATGGGGTGGCCCAAGAGAAAAAACGAAAGTTTTTCATTTTAAATTTAGTAATTTGTACAGGAGAAGGGGTTACTAGCCCCTTGCTCCCGGCATTTTAGTCACCTCTTACAACACACACGGCTTACAGAGGAAGAATTCTGTTCCATTTCCCCATGGAGATAAGAGGAAATAAACAAGAACAAGAACTAGAAAGAAAATAGAAGAAAACCCAGAGAGGTGTGTATATATATGCTTGTACATGTATGTGTAGTGTGACCTAAGTGTAAGTAGAAGTAGGAAGATGTGTCTGAAATCTTGCATGTTTATGAGACAGAGAAAAGACACCAGCAATCCTACCATCATGTAAAACAATTACAGGCTTTCGTTTTACACTCACTTGGCAGGACGGTAGTACCTCCCTGGGCGGCTGCTGTCTACCAACCTACTGGCTAGAACTCGGTAAACTTCTTACCCTATAATTTTTAAAGTCTCTTTTTTTCAACCTTCCCTTTGTATAAAGGAACCATACATGCTTTCTGTCAATCCCTAGGTGCCTTCCCCTCTTTCGCACATTTAGTAAACAAAAATACCAACCTCTTCAGCACTACATCCCACCCCCTCTGCTTTTAAAATTTCTGTCATGATCCCGTCAGTTCCAGCTGCTTTACCCTCTTTCATTCTACGTAATGCCTCACGCACCTCCCCCACACTCACATCCTGCTCTTCTTCACTCCTAAAAGATGTTATACCTCCCTGGCCAGTGCACGAAATTACTGCCTCCCTCTTTTCAACATTTAAAAGTTCCTCAAAATATTCCCACCATCTTCCCAATACCTCCATCTCCCCATCTACTAACTCCAGTACTTTGTTTTTAACTGAAAAAATCCATTCGTTCCCTAAGCTTTCTTAACGTGTTTACCTCAAAAATTTTTCTTATTGTCGGCAAAATTTCTTGACAGTGAGATATAACCCGAACTTTCTCTCCTCCTTTAATTTATAAACTTTCATCTCTCTCTTACTTACTGTTGCCACTTTTCTTTGGGCCATCTACCTCTTACTTTAACTGTAGCTACAACTAGATAATGATACGATATATCCGTTGCCCATCAGCCTACCCATCAACCTTTTATCCACCAATACGTGCTATATTATATCTTGTATACTTATTTATCCTCTCTTTCATAAAATATGTATTATTACCAAACTTCTTTCTACACATAACTCAGTTAAAGGCTCCCCATTTTCATTTACCCCTGGCACCCCAAATTTACCTACTACTCCCTTTACAACATTTTTACCCAGTTTAACATTGAGATCCCAAACCACGAGTACTCTCTCAGTTGGTTCAAAACTCCCCACGCACTCAAAATCAATCAATCTCTCTCTCTCTCTCTCTCTCTCTCTCTCTCTCTCTCTCTCTCTCTCTCTCTCTCTCTCTCTCTCTCTCTCTCTCTGTCTCTCTCTCTCTCTCTCTCTCTCTCTCTCTCTCTCTCTCTCTCTCTCTCTCTCTCCACATGCATGTATATACACACACCCTTCTGGCTGTTCTTCTATTTTCTTACTAGTTCTTGTTTATTTTCTCTTCTCTCCATGGGGAAGTGGAACAAAATTCTTCCTCCGTAAGATGTGTGTCTTAAGAGGTGACTAACATGCCGGGAGCAAGGGGCTAGTAACACCTTCTCCTGTATACATTACTAAATTTAAAAGGAGAAACTTTCCTTTTTCCTTTTGGGATGCTCCGCCTCGGTGGGATACGCCCAGTTTGTTGAAAGAATATGTCATTGATGTCTATATGAGTTGTATCATGTACTTGTACAAATTAACTATTCTTCTTTCTTTCAACAAACCGGCTGTATCCCACCAAAGCCGGGCGGCCCAAAAAGGAAAAACGAAAGTTTCTTAATTAACTATTATTATTATTGCAGTGGTACCCCGAGTTTCGAACAGTTCCCAACTCTACCAATTATATAAGTGTATTATTGTAAGTGCTTTTGTAAGTGTATTTTTGGGGTCTCAAACTGACTTAATCTAATTTTTGTCATTCCTTATGGGAACATATTTGTTCTTTAATGGACTAACAGCCTTCTGGAACAAAGAAAGTTCGAAACTTGGGGTACCACCGTATCATTATTATTATTATTAAAGCTCAAAATTGATGATGGCTTCTTCACCCTACATCAACATCATTGTGCTCTCTCTCTCTCTCTCTATCTATATCTCTATCTCTCTATCTCTGTGTCTGTGTGTGTGTGTGATAAGATAAGATAAGATTTCGTTCGGATTTTTAACCCCGGAGGGTTAGCCACCCAGGATAACCCAAGAAAGTCAGTGCGTCATCGAGGACTGTCTAACTTATTTCCATTGGGGTCCTTAATCTTGTCCCCCAGGATGCGACCCACACCAGTCCACTAACACCCAGGTACCTATTTGCTGCTAGGTGAACAGGACAACAGGTGTAAGGAAACGTGTCGAAATGTTTCCACCCGCCAGGAATCGAACCCGGGCCCTCCGTGTGTGAAGCGGGAGCTTTAGCCACCAGGCCACCGGGCCTGTGTGTGTGTGTGTGTGTGTGTGTGTGTGTGTGTGTGTGTGTGTGTGTGTGTGTGTGTGTGTGTGTGTGTGTGTGCGTGTGTGTGTGTGTGTGTGTACTCACCTATTTGCTCACCTATTTGTGGTTGCAGGGGTCGAGTCACAGCTCCTGGCCCCGCCTCTTCGCTGATTGCTACTAGGTCCTCTCTCTCCCTGCTACATGAGCTCTATCATACCTCGCCTTAAAACTATGTATGGTTCCTGCCTCCACTACATCCCTTTCTAGGCTATTCCATGGCCTGACTACTCTATGACTGAAGAAATACTTCCTAACATCCCTTTGATTCATCTGAGTCTTCAACTTCCAATTGTGACCTCTTGTGTCTGTGTCCCATCTCTGGAACATCCCGTCTTTGTCCACCTTGTCTATTCCGCGCAGTATTTTATATGTCGTTATCATGTCTCCCCTGACCCTCCTGTCCTCCAGTGTCGTCAGGCCGATTTCCCTCAACCTTTCTTCGTAGGACAATCCCCGTAGCTCTGGGACTAGTCTTGTTGCAAACCTTTGCACTTTCTCTAATTTCTTGACGTGCTTGACTAGGTGTGGATTCCAAACTGGTGCTGCATACTCCAGTATGGGCCTGACGTAGATGGTATACAGAGTCTTAAACGAATCCTTACTGAGGTATCGGAACGCTATCCGTAGGTTTGCCAGGCGCCCGTATGCTGCAGCAGTTATCTGATTGATGTGTGCCTCAGGAGATATGCTCGGTGTTATACTCACCCCCAGATCTTTTTCCTTGAGTGAGGTTTGCAGTCTTTGGCCATCTAAACTATATTGTGTCTGCGGTCTTCTTTGCCCTTCCCCAATCTTCATGACTTTGCATTTGGCAGGGTTAAATTCAAGGAGCCAGTTACTGGACCAGGCTTGTAGCCTGTCCAGGTCTCTTTGTAGTCCTGCCTGATCCTCGTCCGATTTTATTCTTCTCATTAACTTCGCATCATCTGCAAACAAGGACACTTCTGAGTCTATCCCTTCCGTTATGTCGTTCACATATACCAAGAACAGAACAGGTCCTAGGACTGACCCCTGTGGAACCCCGCTTGTCACAGGCGCCCACTCTGACACCTCGTCGCGTACCATGACTCGTTGTTGCCTCCCTGTCAGATATTCTCTGATCCATTGCAGTGCCTTTCCTGTTATGTGTGCCTGATCCTCTAGCTTTTGCAGTAACCTCTTGTGAGGAACTGTGTCGAAGGCCTTCTTGCAGTCCAAAAATATGCAGTCGATCCACCCCTCTCTCTCTTGTCTTACTTCTGTCACCTTGTCATAAAACTCTAGTAGGTTTGTGACACAGGATTTTCCTTCCCTGAAACTGTGCTGGTTGTCAATTATACACTTGTTTCTTTCCAGGTGCCCCACCACTCTCCTCCTGATGATCTTCTGCATTACCTTGCATACTATACACGTTAGTGATACAGGTCTGTAGTTTAGTGCCTCATGTCTGTCTCCCTTTTTAAAAATTGGGACTACATTTGCCATTTTCCATACCTCAGGGAGTTGCCCAGTTTCAAATGATGTGTTGAAGATCTTTGTTAATGGCTCACACAATATCTCTGCACCCTCTTTAAGGACCCATGGAGAGATATTGTCTGATCCCACCGCCTTTGAGGTGTCAAGTTCGCATAGCAGCTTCTTCACCTCCTCCTTGGTTATATGTACCTCATCCAGCACTTGCTGGTGTGCCTCCCAGTTCTGATTTCTTGGAGTCCTACTGGTTTCCACTGTAAATACCTCTTTAAATCTTGTGTTGAGCTCCTGACAAACCTCTCGGTCGTTTCTTGTGAATTCCCCATCACCCTTCCTTAGTCTGATTACCTGGTCCTTGACTGTTGTTTTCCTCCTGATGTGGCTGTACAACAGCTTCGGGTCAGTCTTTACTTTTGATGCTATGTCATTTTCATATTGTCTCTGAGCCTCCCTTCTTATCTGTGCATATTCGTTTCTGGCTCTTCGGCTGATTTCTTTATTTTCCTGAGTTCTCTGTCTTCTGTACCTTTTCCATTCTCTAGTACACCTAGTTTTTGCCTCCCTACACCTTTGGGCGAACCAAGGACTCGTTCTGTTCTTCCCATTATTTCTGTTTCCCTTGGGAACAAACCTCTCCTCTGCCTCCTTGCATTTTGTTGCTACATAGTCCATCATTTCTTGTACTGGTTTTCCTGTCAGTTCCCTCTCCCACTGAATGTCTTGAAGGAAGTTCCTCATGCCTGAGTAGTTCCCCCTTTTGTAGTTTGGTTTTTCCCAGCCTATTCCTGCTACTCTCTCCACTTGGAGCTCAACTATGTAGTCGAAGCACAGAACCACATGATCACTAGCTCCCAGGGGCCTTTCATACATGATACCCTTGATGTCCGAACTACTCATGGTGAATACAAGGTCCAGCCTTGCTGGTTCATCCTCTCCTCTCTCTCTGGTAGTGTCTCTAACATGTTGATGCATGAGGTTTTCCAGTACCACATCCATCATCTTGGCTCTCCATGTTTTGGGACCCCCATGGGGCTCCAGGTTTTCCCAGTCAATCTCCTTGTGATTGAAATCACCCATAACTAGTAACTTTGCTCCCCCCATGTGTGCTCTCCTGGCCACCTCGGCTAGTGTGTCGATCATTGCTCTGTTGCTCTCATCGTATTCTTCTCTTGGCCTCCTGCAGTTCTGTGGTGGGTTGTACATTACTGCAATTATCACCTTATGTCCCTCAGACTGGATTGTTCCTACTAAGTAGTCCCTTTCGCCCGTACCATCCATTCCTTCCATTTTCTCAAAACCCCACTGGTTTTTAATGAGCAGTGCAACTCCTCCTCCCCCTCTCCTCCCTCTGTCTTTCCTGAGGATTTGATATCCGGATGGAAAGATTGAATCTGTTATTATTCTGGTGAGTTTTGTTTCTGTGAGTGCTATTATGTCTGGGGATGTCTCTTTGATTCTTTCGTGCCACTCCTCATACTTGTTTGTTATTCCATCTGCATTTGTATACCACACCTTCAACTTCTTTTCTAAGACTGTGGTCTGGGAGGTATATTGGGGTTGGGGAAGTGGGAGACCTGGTAAGGAACTATGGGTTGTTGCTGTGGGGGTGGAGTTTGTAATGTAGTGGGTGGGGGCATTGGATGTGGCATGGGTGTTTTGATTTAGAGTGTTTGGTTGCACTGGGGTTGACCTGGTTGGGAGGCTTCTATAGGAAGTTGTGAGGGAGGCTGTATTTGATCTTCCTGGGTCTGGGATCTTCTGTCTGTCTTCTCCATCCCCTCTCTTTCCTCCTTTCACCTCTGTACCATGTCTCTCAGTTTCTGCCTTTCTTCTTGTGTTCTGTTGCGGTCGAGATACACCTTCCTGTGTGTGCGTGTGTGTGTGTTAGTTACCATTTGGTCCTAGGCACATGTCGATTAGACACTAGGCCTGTTGTATGTGTGTGTGTGTGTGTGTGTGTGTGTGTGTGTGTGTGTGTGTGTGTGTGTGTGTGTTGTGTGTGTGTGTGTGTGTGTGTGTGTGTGTTGTGTGTGTGTGTGTGTGTTGTGTGTGTGTTGTGTGTGTGTGTTGTGTGTGTGTGTTGTGTGTGTGTGTTGTGTGTGTGTTGTGTGTGTGTGTTGTGTGTGTGTGTTGTGTGTGTGTGTTGTGTGTGTGTGTTGTGTGTTGTGTGTGTGTGTGTGTGTGTGTGTGTGTGTGTGTGTGTGTGTGTGTGTGTGTGTGTGTGTGTGTGTGTGTGTGTGTGTGTGCGCATCCTCTTATTTTGAAAGCATTTTTATTGTTATGAAACGTACAAGTAGGGAACAGGATGACATTGGAGCCATCTGTGGGTGAGCTGTGGGCCAGTATTTTCATCTGATCAACCGACTTTATCTTGTTGACATCATAATACTGTACGAATGTGTTCCAGACTCGAGTCATCCTGGAGATAAATGATCTCAGATGAAGTGATGTTGTGGAGAAGGGTACAGCCAGAGTGAAGTTGCTGCTGGCTGCCCGTCTTGTGGTATAGAAGCTTGCTTCACGCTGTCCACTTCGTGGACAGCGGTCTTGTACATAACAGTAAGGCCACCCACATCCCTCCTGTGTTGAAGGCTCTGCTGACATGACGGATCTATCCAGGATGGGTCACTCTCTCACTCTCTCTCTCACTCACTCTCACTTTCTCACTCTGTCTCACTCTCTCCTTACATTATGATCTACATAATATTCTCACTACAGTGGACCCCCGGTTTACGATATTATTTCATTCCAGAAGTATGTTCAGGTGCCATTACTGAACGAATTTGTTCCCATAAGGAATATTGTGAATTAGATTAGTCCATTTCGGACCCCCAAACATACACGTACAAACGCACTTACATAAATACACTTACATAATGGGTCGCATTGGGAGGTGATCGTAAAGCGGGGGTCCACTGTACTGTTGTTTTCCACACTGCTCGCATTATTTCATAAATTCATTCTACAGAACTAGAAAAGAAACTTGAGCACTTTATTTCCAACAACTCTTGGTCCAACTTCTCCCTGACTGACTGATACTTTATTTTTAATTGAGTTCGTGTTAAGCACCTGAGCCTTGCGGTCATTGAGCACCTGAGCCGTGTGGTCATTGAGCACCTGAGCCGTGTGGTCATTGAGCACCTGAGCCATGTGGTCATTGAGCACCAAACATTGTGCGGGGGCTTGATCCTCCATCTGTTGAGCACCAGAGAGACCGTCTTCTGTCGAAGATAATGAACAATGGCTCAATTGAAAGCCAAGAGAAGTGTGGAACACTGAAAATGACATGTACTGGGGCCCTCCTGTACTTCACCTGTCCATCGTGCTGCCACTGACATAATTACATCCCTTTATTCCTGCTGTCACTGTTGATCTCACACTCCTGACCTGTCAACTTTTCCTGGTGCTGTAATTCCTGTTGTTGATAGCCTGTTGTTGTCTGCCATCGCCACCACCGCATTACCACCTCTGCCACTATTGTATTACTGTCCACCACTACCTCTACCACCACAGCTACTACTCCTTTCACTTGTTTTGCCGGTCCCTTCCTCTGGTATATATAGTGGCATCTTCCCTTCTCACTGCAGTGTGACTAGTCAGTGGTCACACCCAATATACCTGGCAGTATACCTCAGTATACCTGCCAGGTATACTGAGGTATACTGCCAGGTATACTGAGGAATACTGTATATGCTTCAGGCTATCACCATCGAGGCTGAGGAGAGGAAAGACGGCGCCAGACGTACGACGAGGTACGACATTGACATGACCAAGTGTATATATTGTGGCTTCTGCCAGGAGGCATGTCCAGTGGATGCTATTGTTGAGGTGAGTGTATTGGCATGTCCAGTGATGTTAGTGTTGAGATGAGTGTAGTGACATGTCCAGTGATGTTATTATTGAAGTGAGTGCAGTGACATGTCCAGTGATGTTATTATTGAAGTGAGTGTAGTGACATGTCCAGGGGATGCTGTTGTTGAGATGAGTGTAGTGACATTTCCAGTGTTGTTATTGTTGAGGTGAGTGTAGTGACGTGTCCAGTGTTGTTATTGTTGAGGTGGGTGTAGTGACATGTCCAGTGATGTTGTTATTGAGGTGAGTGTAGTGACATGTCCAGTGGATGCTATTGTTGAGATGAGTGTAGTGACATGTCCAGTGTTGTTATTGTTGAGGTGAGTGTAGTGACATATCCAGTGATATTATTATTGAGGTGAGCATATTGACATGTCCAGTGAATGCTATTGTTGAGATGAGTGTAGTGACATGTCATTAAACACCTCATAGTGACCTTGTTTCTTAACATTAGTGAGATACGAGAACAGTATAGTAACACTAGTGTCGCATTGTATTGCAGGGTCCCAACTTCGAGTTCTCAACAGAGACACACGAGGAGCTGCTCTACAACAAGGAGAAACTACTGAGTAACGGTGACAAGTGGGAACCGGAGATAGCTGCTAACATCGCTGCTGACCACCTGTACCGCTAGCAGCACTTTCACATGTCTTAGATGTCTCAAAGTACCTTTGAAAAGGCATCAAACTCTCCATCTTTCAAAGCTTGAAAATGCGTGAGAATCCCCTTGAAAAGTTTGACGTCAGACTGATGTTGCAATTTTGACAGGTGTCAAACCTCTTTCAAAATGAAGCGGACTGCGTTAGAAATGTTAGACATCTTTGAAAATACGTCAAACAGCTTTTGAAAAGTTGAACACATTCTGAAATGAATGAAATATTCATCACCTAAAATAAGGCAAATGTTCAACATCTAAAATACATTAAATGTTCAACACCTTCTAAATTACATCAAACTACCTTAGAAACTTTGAAAATATTTATGTTGTAGACTTTGAAGAAACAGTTTTAGCAGATGTTACTCAACTTTGCTGTACTGGTAATAAATTATAATAATATTTATGTGTTATATGCAGTGGGTTCTCTTATAAAGTTTATATACAGTGGATTTTCTTATTAAGCTCCTCTACACTCAGTTCTTAAGAGAAGTGACTGTACATAAGAGATCTTTATAAGAGAAGTGACTGTACGTTAAGGTGAGGAAGGTGTTGGAACCTATGGTAAGGGAATTATTTGATGCTTCACTCTAAGAGTGTATTAAACTATGTCTTGTAAATATATATATATACCTTGACTTCTGTGCACTAATTATTTACCCTATTGGTTTTCAGCCTGTTTGGATAATGTCAAGGTTGAGTGAGTTCAAGAGAAAATGCAATTCTGAAAATATAATGAGCACTGTGGTAGACCTGCTGCCCCATGCTAGGCAGGTTCAAGTCACACACGCTTTGCCCTTAAGCCAACTTATACAAAGATCTATGTTATTGACACCAGGGTCCCTCATGAAGGTCGATGTTACTGACACCAGGGTCCCTCATGAAGGTCGATGTTACTGACACCAGGGTCCCTCATGAAGGTCGATGTTACTGACACCAGGGTCCCTCACACAGATCTATGTTACTGACACTAGGGTCCCTCACACAGATCTATGTTACTGACACCAGGGTCCCTCACACAGATCTATGTTACTGACACCAGGGTCCCTCATGTAGGTCGATGTTACTGACACCAGGGTTCCTCATGTAGGTCGATGTTACTGACACCAGGGTCCCTCACATAGATCTATGTTACTGACACCAGGGTCTCTCACACAGATCTATGTTACTGACACCAGGGTCCCTCACACAGATCTATGTTACTGACACCAGGGTCCCTCACAAAGATCTATGTTACTGACACCAGGGTCCCTCACACAGATGTATGTTACTGACACCAGGGTCCCTCACACAGATCTATGTTACTGACACCAGGGTCCCTCACACAGATCTATGTTACTGACACCAGGGTCCCAGTCGGACCGAAACGTCGTCGTAAGCTTCTCTCTTTTATGTGCGGGTTATTTGTGTATCGTTCCAGTCTCGGTATTGTGCCTTTTTGTTATTTACAGATGTATGTTACTGACACCAGGGTCCCTTGCACAGATGTATGTTACTGACACCAGGGTCCCTCACACAGATGTATGTTACTGACACTAGGGTCCCTCGCACAGATGTACAGTGGACCCCCGGTTAACGATATTTTTTCACTCCAGAAGTATGTTCAGGTGCCAGTACTGACCGAATTTGTTCCCATAAGGAATATTGTGAAGTAGATTAGTCCATTTCAGACCCTCAAACATACACGTACAAACGCACTTGCATAAATACACTTACATAATTGGTCGCATTCGGAGGTAATCGTTATGCGGGGGTCCACTGTATGTTACTGACACCAGGGTCCCTCGCACAGATGTATGTTACTGACACCAGGGTCCCTCGCACAGATGTATGTTACTGACACCAGGGTCCCTCACGCAGATGTATGTTACTGACACCAGGGTCCCTCACACAGATGTATGTTACTGACACCAGGGTCCCTCGCACAGATGTATGTTACTGACACCAGGGTCCCTCACACAGATGTATGTTACTGACACCAGGGTCCCTTGCACAGATGTATGTTACTGACACCAGGGTCCCTCACACAGATGTATGTTACTGACACCAGGGTCCCTCGCACAGATGTATGTTACTGACACCAGGGTCCCTCACACAGATGTATGATACTGACACCAGGGTCCCTCACACAGATATATGTTACTGACACCAGGGTCCCTCACACAGATGTATGTTACTGACACCAGGGTCCCTTGCACAGATGTATGTTACTGACACCAGGGTCCCTCACACAGATGTATGATACTGACACCAGGGTCCCTCACACAGATGTATGTTACTGACACCAGGGTCCCTCACACAGATGTATGATACTGACACCAGGGTCCCTCACGGAGATGTATGTTACTGACACCAGGGTCCCTCACACAGATGTATGATACTGACACCAGGGTCCCTCACACAGATGTATGTTACTGACACCAGGGTCCCTCACACATATGTATGATACTGACACCAGGGTCCCTCACACAGATGTATGTTACTGACACCAGGGTCCCTCACACAGATGTATGTTACTGACACCAGGGTCCCTCACACAGATGTATGTTACTGACACCAGGGTCCCTCACACAGATGTATGTTACTGACACCAGGGTCCCTCACACAGATGTATGTTACTGACACCAGGGTCCCTTGCACAGATGTATGTTACTGACACCAGGGTCCCTCACACAGATGTATGTTACTGACACCAGGGTCCCTCGCACAGATGTATGTTACTGACACCAGGGTCCCTCACACAGATGTATGATACTGACACCAGGGTCCCTCACACAGATGTATGTTACTGACACCAGGGTCCCTCACACAGATGTATGTTACTGACACCAGGGTCCCTTGCACAGATGTATGTTACTGACACCAGGGTCCCTCACACAGATGTATGATACTGACACCAGGGTCCCTCACACAGATGTATGTTACTGACACCAGGGTCCCTCACACAGATATATGTTACTGACACCAGGGTCCCTCACACAGATGTATGTTACTGACACCAGGGTCCCTCACACAGATGTATGATACTGACACCAGGGTCCCTCACACAGATATATGTTACTGACACCAGGGTCCCTCACACAGATGTATGTTACTGACACCAGGGTCCCTCACACAGATGTACATTACTGACACCAGGGTCCCTCACACAGATATATGTTACTGACACCAGGGTCCCTCACACAGATGTATGTTACTGACACCAGGGTCCCTCACACAGATGTACATTACTGACACCAGGGTCCCTCACACAGATATATGTTACTGACACCAGGGTCCCTCACACAGATGTATGTTACTGACACCAGGGTCCCTCACACAGATATATGTTACTGACACCAGGGTCCCTCACACAGATGTATGATACTGACACCAGGGTCCCTCACACAGATATATGTTACTGACACCAGGGTCCCTCACACAGATGTATGATACTGACACGAGGGTCCCTCACACAGATGTATGTTACTGACACCAGGGTCCCTCACACAGATGTATGATACTGACACCAGGGTCCCTCACACAGATGTATGTTACTGACACCAGGGTCCCTCACACAGATGTATGATACTGACACCAGGGTCCCTCACACAGATGTATGTTACTGACACCAGGGTCCCTCGCACAGATGTATGTTACTGACACCAGGGTCCCTCACGCAGATGTATGTTACTGACACCAGGGTCCCTCACACAGATGTATGTTACTGACACCAGGGTCCCTCGCACAGATGTATGTTACTGACACCAGGGTCCCTCACACAGATGTATGTTACTGACACCAGGGTCCCTTGCACAGATGTATGTTACTGACACCAGGGTCCCTCACACAGATGTATGTTACTGACACCAGGGTCCCTCGCACAGATGTATGTTACTGACACCAGGGTCCCTCACACAGATGTATGATACTGACACCAGGGTCCCTCACACAGATATATGTTACTGACACCAGGGTCCCTCACACAGATGTATGTTACTGACACCAGGGTCCCTTGCACAGATGTATGTTACTGACACCAGGGTCCCTCACACAGATGTATGATACTGACACCAGGGTCCCTCACACAGATGTATGTTACTGACACCAGGGTCCCTCACACAGATGTATGTTACTGACACCAGGGTCCCTCACACAGATGTATGTTACTGACACCAGGGTCCCTCACACAGATGTATGATACTGACACCAGGGTCCCTCACACAGATGTATGTTACTGACACCAGGGTCCCTCACACAGATGTATGTTACTGACACCAGGGTCCCTCACACAGATGTATGTTACTGACACCAGGGTCCCTCACACAGATGTATGTTACTGACACCAGGGTCCCTCACACAGATGTATGTTACTGACACCAGGGTCCCTCACACAGATGTATGTTACTGACACCAGGGTCCCTCACACAGATGTATGTTACTGACACCAGGGTCCCTCACACAGATGTATGTTACTGACACCAGGGTCCCTCACACAGATGTATGTTACTGACACCAGGGTCCCTCACATAGATCTATGTTACTGACACCAGGGTCCCTCACACAGATGTATGTTACTGACACCAGGGTCCCTCACACAGATGTATGTTACTGACACCAGGGTCCCTCACACAGATGTATGATACTGACACCAGGGTCCCTCACATAGATCTATGTTACTGACACCAGGGTCCCTCACATAGAGATGTCTACATTATGAGCTCAACTCACCTAGATAAGTGGTGAGTGGTAAATATTGTGTTAGATATGAACGTTGTGTGGTGAGCATGCACAATATAATATAAATCCTGCCCCCACGCACTGCATGATGGGAAAAACAAAACTGTGACAGAGATAGAAACAGACAATAAGAAAGGGAGGGAGAGACAAAGATGGAAAGAGACAAAAGGAGAGGGATGGGGACATAGAAAGAGAGAGAGAGTAGAGTGAAATTGTTCAAGTTGAAGGTAAGAGATGAGTAAGTACTGTGAGTCAACATCAGTGTCAACACTGAGACACTCTTTAAGTTTCAGTACTAGATGACGTTACATTCATTAATATAGCACTTAACAAAGAAAATGTATGTTGTATACATGGTGTATACACGGTGTATACCTGGTGTATACACCGTGTATACCTGGTGTATACATGGTGTATACATGGTGTATACCTGGTGTGTATACGTCGTGCCGAATAAACAAAACTTGCAATTTTGACTTAAATAGCAACGCTCTTCTTGTCAAATAAGGCAAGCAAAAATTTGTATATGCAATAATTTTGCAAAAATCATTCTGAACCTAACGAAAAAAATATTTTTCATTGTGTTTATTGTAAAATGATTATAAACTTATCCGAAATATATTTACGTAGTTGGATTAGGCTAAATTAAATTGCGCTTGTTATAATAAGGTTAGGAAAGTTTTCTAATTTTTTTTTTTGGTACAAAATCATTGATTTTTAAAGAATTAACATAAATGAAAAATATATCTTTAAACGTATAAGAGAAAATTTTAGAAAGGACGCCCCTCAAGGAATGTTTCTTGATGTTGGTGAGGGGCTCTTGATCTAGGGAATTGGATCTGTGCTCCAGTTCCCTGAATTAAGCCTGAATGCCTTCCACATCCCCCCCCCAGGCGCTGTATAATCCTCCGGGTTTAGCGCTTCCCCCTTGATTATAATAATAATAATAATTTAGAAAGGACTTAATTTTAAATGAGTTCTTGCTAATTGACCAGTTTTACCTATTCAGCACCACATATTCATAATAATAATAATAATCTTTATTTCTACCAGTACATGTACAAGATATACAGACCATAGCTGACATCACTGACATACTACTACAGTGGACCCCCGCATAACGATCACCTCTGAATGCGACCAATTATGTAAGTGTATTTATGTAAGTGCGTTTGTACGTGTATGTTTGGGGGTCTGAAATGGACTAATCTACTTCACAATATTCCTTATGGGAACAAATTCGGTCAGTACTGGCACCTGAACATACTTCTGGAGTGAAAAAATATCGTTAACCGGGGGTCCACTGTATATAGAAAGCTGCTTGTTATGCAGAGCATTTACCTGGAGAGGGTTTCGGGGGTCAACACCCCCATGGCCCGGTCTGTGACCAGGCCTCATGATGGATCAGGGCCAATAAACCAGGATGTTACTGTTGGCCCCATGCAACCCAATGTATGAACCACAGTCCGGCTGGTCAGGTACTGACTTTGTGTGCCTGTCCAGCGCCTTCTTGAAGACAGCCAGTGGGGTCTATTGGTAATCCCCCTTATGTATGCTAAGAGGCAGTTGAACAGTCTTGTGCTCCTGAAACTTATTCTGTTGTCTCTTATCATGCTTTTCACTGAGGGTGTGTGTTTATAGATCTAGTTTATAGATTTAGGCCTTAAGAATGATTTAGGTAGGCTTGAATCATTAGTAAATAACATTAGAATCAATAATACACCTACCATCCGACTTACGACCGAGTTCGGTTCCGAGAAACCGGGCGTAAGTCGAAATGATCGTAAGTCGAACTTTACTACTGAATATCAACAAAACATTTTTGTAATGACTTTATTTTATTGTTTTATTTTGGTATTTCATGTTTTACTTTTCTTTTTATGTTGTTAGTATTGTATTTTATACTGTAAGGTTTAGGATAAACACTGTGTACTGTACAACACAAATACTTGTTTATTTCCCAGAAATTTGGCAAAAAAAACACGGTCGTAAGTCGAGTGGCCGTAAGTCGAGCAGGTCGTAAGTTGGATGGTAGGTGTATATCCTTATACATTAATATTATGTTATATTAAGTAGTGAGATTAGATATATTGAGGCAGCTAGCAACTCCACCAGAGTAGAGCTGTGACCTACAGAGCGGAGCTGCTCTTTACTGGTCTGAAACACCGCACTGATAGAACCTCCTAGTGGAACCTGACCTACACAAGGTTAACAAAACATTAGGCAGGCGACCAACAACAAAGAAGAGGCATTTCAAGAGTGTGAACTCTCAGTGTTGTTCACCAACCTCCCATCCTGAGATTACTGTTCACACCACAGTACTCACCCACCTTATTGTACTCACCTAATTGTGGTTGCAGGGGTTCAGACTCAGCTCCTGGCCCCACCTCTTCACTTGGCGGCTGTTGTTATTTTGAGGAACATGGGGTAATTTAGCTAAGGGTTATGAGCGGGCGCCCCTCAAGGGAGGTTCCTTGACGCTGGCGAGGGGCTCTTGATCTAGGGAATCGGATCTCTGCTCCCATCCCCTGAATTGAGCCTGAAAACCTTCCACTTCCCCCCACATGCTCTGTATAATCCTACGGGTTTAGCGCTTCCCTATGATTATAATAATATGAGCGGGCTAAGAACTCAAAGCAAAGTAAATAATAGCCAGGATTGTTGAACAGTCATTTCTTGAATATCAAACTAGAAGCTAGTAATCTTTCTGTGTACATTAATACTAATTAACACTGCTAGATAGTATGCTGGGATTGCTAATTTATATTAAGTGATTACAGGAACCATTCTTTGTGCACACGGCATCAAAGAGAGAGAAGTCATTAGAAGTTCATGGCCTCGTAGATTCAGGGAATTTCTAGCCATAGTAGACTCCACATTAAATAAGACTGTTCTAGTTTGTGCATGTGGAAAGGCAGGTCTTTCTCGTTATTCAGCTAACTTTTCCGAAGAAGTGTAGCCATAGGGATGTCTGTGAGTACAGGATAAAGAAGTCCTGTGTTATCTGTGTCAACAGTGATTGCCAGAGTGGGGCATCTCATTAATTCCCACACCACACTTCCATTGTTTAGTCATAATGGAGGGCAAACTCCGGAGCAACAGGACAACTATCTACCTGGGAAAACAGGTTGTGAATTGGGGTTGTCTAGGGGTTGGTCAGCTTCGTTAGTGCTTGAGTTGGTTAGATTCAATCTTGAGCACACCAGTTAGCAATGTGCCTTTGCTTAGGAGGAATTTGATAAAGAGAAGGAGAGGAGACAGTTTCTATGTACAGAAATCTGTGTCTCTAGTCCTTCGGTTTTCTGATTCTGAGGCCAAGCAGTGTTTCAAGTCTTTAAAAAATCAGGCTGGAGCTTTGTGATGGCCACTCAAGCAGTGGACAGCACTGGTTCATATTGCAAAGTGCAGGAATTCGTGGTTGGTTTGAGTAACGAAAACTTTACTAATGGCAACATTGTGAAAGTGGCTGTACTTGGGGCATATCAGTGTATTCCAGCCAGATATTGGCGAAGCATCAGTTGAGTCAGTCCCATGTGGACTTTGTTCTTGCACAATCTAAAATTTTGGCCAACTGGTACAAGTCTTCTGGTGGTTTAGAAAAACAAGTAAGCAAACATTACGGCATATTTATTAGAAAAAGTTTGAGTCCTGAGATATTGATCACTTCTCTAAACCAACTTGCCAGTATCTATTACCAAGGGTTATACCAAGTCCACAGGGGTCTTGAATTTCAGTGGACTAATTGGAGGGAGGGGGTAAAGGAGGTTTTGTGTGCGAGGGGCTTGGACTTCCAGCAGGCATGCGTGAGCGTGTTAGATAGGAGTGAATGGAGATAAATGGTTTTTAATACTTGACGTGCTGTTGGAGTGTGAGCAAAGTAACATTTATGAAGGGATTCAGGGAAACCGGCAGGCCGGACTTGAGTCCTGGAGATGGGAAGTACAGTGCCTGCACTCTGAAGGAGGGGTGTTAATGTTGCAGTTTAAAAACTGTAGTGTAAAGCACCCTTCTGGCAAGACAGTGATGGAGTGAATGATGGTGAAAGTTTTTCTTTTTCGGGCCACCCTGCCTTGGTGGGAATCGGCCAGTGTGATAATAAATAATAAAATAAATAAAATAGTGCAAATGGTCCTAACTGACAATCTTCTTAAGTCAGTTGGACTGAATGTAAGGGTTTTCTTAGAAGACCACACTGTGGCAACTGCTATGGAAGTGTTTAGGTTTGTTGATGTATTTGAGGCCAACCACTCTGTGTCAGAATGGTTTCTTAACTTTTCTTCCCACCAGTTTAGTATGGACAGAGTTTGTAGTAGACGGACCTCTAGATTTCGTCCAAAGATGGAAGTCGGAGTTTAAAAACGACACCTGTCTCAAAACCAGCAAGGAGCACAACACAAGATTCCGAAACCCATCACCTGTTACTAATGTCATAAGTCTAGCGCTCTACAATTCATTTTACGAGGAAAACTGGTCAGGGCCTCGTAATTCTAGTGTAAAATCCCTAATCGAGCCTTCCTATTCTGGGGTCGCAGGATTACCAGACCTTTCAGTTTCCATGCCCGAGGGACTGTCCTTCTGAGAGGACCAACAAAGGGACTTCTCTCTAGCTTCCGCTCTTAACCTGCCAGAGGTGAATCCAACTCTAATCAACCAGCTAAATATATCATGAACAATCACCTACTATATAGTCCAGCTACTGGTAAGGAGGAAGAGAGTTATAAAAGCAGATAAACTGGTAGTACCAAAGAAATTCAGATCTCAGGTCCTGGAAGTAACTTACACTTCATCCTTAGGAGGACATTTAGGTGTCACTAAAATCCTTTACAGGATATTCCAACATTTTTGTTGGCCAGGTATAAGACGAGAATTACATCTGATCCTGTCGTGAATGTCTTATCTAATCTTATCTGTCAGCAAGTGGATAAACCCAGACACTACATTTAACCCTCACCACTTCGTCACATACCCACTGATGGAGAACCATTTGCAGACCTAATTATTGACTGTGTGGGACCCTTACTTAAGGCTAAGTCAGGTAACCAATATCTGTTTACCATTATGAATAAAACTACAAGGCATCCTGAGGTTGTACCTCCCCTCAGGGAAGATTCCTTGACACTGGTGAAGGGCTCTTGATCTAGGGAATTGGATCTGTGCTCCAGTTCCCTGAATTAAGCCTGAATACCTTCCACATCCCCCACAGGTGCTGCATAATCCTACGGGTTTAGCTCTCCCCATTGATTATAATAATAACATTCACTCCATCACTGTCTTGCCAGAAGGGTGCTTTACACTACAGTTTTTAAAATGCAACATTAACACCCCTCCTTCAGAGTGCAGGCACTGTACTTCCCATCTCCAGGACTCAAGTCCGGCCTGCCGGTTTCCCTGAACCCCTTCATAAATGTTACTTTGCTCACACTCCAACAGCACGTCAAGTATTAAAAACCATTTGCCTATCTAACATGCTGATGCATGCCTGCTGGAAGTCCAAGCCCCTCACACATAAAACCTCCTTTACCCCCTCTCTCCAACATTTCCTAGGCCGACCTCTACCCCGCCTTCCCTCCACTACAGATATATACATTCTCGAAGTCATTCTATTTTCCAGTCTCTACATGTCGAAACCATCTCAACAACCCCTCCTCAGCACCACCTCAACAACCCCTCCTCAGCACCACCTCAACAACCCCTCCTCAGCACCACCTCAACAACCCCTCCTCAGCACCACCTCAACAACCCCTCCTCAGCACCACCTCAACAACCCCTCCTCAGCACCACCTCAACAACCCCTCCTCAGCACCACCTCAACAACCCCTCCTCAGCACCACCTCAACAACCCCTCCTCAGCACCACCTCAACAACCCCTCCTCAGCACCACCTCAACCCCTCCTCAGCACCACCTCAACAACCCCTCCTCAGCACCACCTCAACAACCCCTCCTCAGCACCACCTCAACAACCTCTCAGCACTACCTCAGCAACCCCTCCTCAGCACCACCTCAACAACCCCTCACTCAGCAACCCCTCCTCAGCACCACCTCAACAACCCCTCCTCAGCACCACCACAACAACCCCTCCTCAGCACCACGTCAACAACCCCTCCTCAGCACCACCTCAACAACCCCTCCTCAGCACCACCTCAACAACCCCTCCTCAGCACCACCTCAACAACCCCTCCTCAGCACCACCTCAACAACCCCTCCTCAGCACCACCTCAACAACCCCTCCTCAGCACCACCTCAACAACCCCTCCTCAGCACCACCTCAACAACCCCTCCTCAGCACCACCTCAACCCCTCCTCAGCACCACCTCAACAACCCCTCCTCAGCACCACCTCAACAACCCCTCCTCAGCACCACCTCAACAACCTCTCAGCACTACCTCAGCAACCCCTCCTCAGCACCACCTCAACAACCCCTCACTCAGCAACCCCTCCTCAGCACCACCTCAACAACCCCTCCTCAGCACCACCTAAACAACCCCTCCTCCACACCACCTCAGCAACCCCTCCTCAGCACCACCTCAACAACCCCTCAGCACTACCTCAGCAACCCCTCCTCAGCACCACCTCAACAACCCCTCCTCAGCACCACATAAACAACCCCTCCTCCACACCACCTCAGCAACCCCTCCTCAGCACCACCTCAACAACCCCTCCTCAGCACCACCTCAACAACCTCTCCTCAGCACCAACTCAACAACTCCTCCTCAGCACCACCTCAACAACTCCTCCTCCACACCACCTCAGCAACCCCTCCTCAGCACCACCTCAACAACCCCTCCTCAGCACCACCTCAACAACCCCTCCTCAGCACCACCTCAACAACCACTCCTCAGCACCACCTCAACAGCCCCTCCTCAGCACCACCTCAACAACCCCTCCTCAGCACCACCTCAACAACCCCTCAGCACCACCTCAACAACCCCTCCTCAGCACCTCCTCAACAACCCCTCCTCAGCACCACCTCAACAACCCCTCCTCCACACCACCTCAGCAACCCCTCCTCAGCACCACCTCAACAACCCCTCCTCAGCACCACCTAAACAACCCCTCCTCCACACCACCTCAGCAACCCCTCCTCAGCACCACCTCAACAACCCCTCCTCAGCACCACCTCAACAACCCCTCCTCAGCACCACCTCAACAACCCCTCCTCAGCACCACCTCAACAACCTCTCCTCAGCACCACCTCAACAACCCCTCCTCAGCACCACCTCAACTCCTCCTCCACACCACCTCAGCAACCCCTCCTCAGCACCACCTCAACAACCCCTCCTCAGCACCACCTCAACAACCCCTCCTCAGCACCACCTCAACAACCCCTCAGCACTACCTCAGCAACCCCTCCTCAGCACCACCTCAACAACCCCTCCTCAGCACCACATAAACAACCCCTCCTCCACACCACCTCAGCAACCCCTCCTCAGCACCACCTCAACAACCCCTCCTCAGCACCACCTCAACAACCTCTCCTCAGCACCAACTCAACAACTCCTCCTCAGCACCACCTCAACAACTCCTCCTCCACACCACCTCAGCAACCCCTCCTCAGCACCACCTCAACAACCCCTCCTCAGCACCACCTCAACAACCCCTCCTCAGCACCACCTCAACAACCACTCCTCAGCACCACCTCAACAGCCCCTCCTCAGCACCACCTCAACAACCCCTCCTCAGCACCACCTCAACAACCCCTCCTCAGCACCACCTCAACAACCCCTCCTCAGCACCTCCTCAACAACCCCTCCTCAGCACCACCTCAACAACCCCTCCTCCACACCACCTCAGCAACCCCTCCTCAGCACCACCTCAACAACCCCTCCTCAGCACCACCTAAACAACCCCTCCTCCACACCACCTCAGCAACCCCTCCTCAGCACCACCTCAACAACCCCTCCTCAGCACCACCTCAACAACCCCTCCTCAGCACCACCTCAACAACCCCTCCTCAGCACCACAACAACCTCTCCTCAGCACCACCTCAACAACCCCTCCTCAGCACCACCTCAACAACTCCTCCTCCACACCACCTCAGCAACCCCTCCTCAGCACCACCTCAACAACCCCTCCTCAGCACCACCTCAACAACCCCTCCTCAGCACCACCTCAGCAACCCCTCCTCAGCACCACCTCAACAACGCCTCCTCAGCACCACCTCAACAACCCCTCCTCAGCACCACCTCAGCAACCCCTCCTCAGCACCACCTCAACCCCTCCTCAGCACCACCTCAACAACCCCTCCTCAGCACCACCTCAACAACTCCTCCTCAGCACCACCTCAACAACTCCTCCTCAGCACCACCTCAACAACCCCTCCTCAGCACCACCTCAACAACCCCTCCTCAGCACCACCTCAACAACCCCTCCTCAGCACCACCTCAACAACCCCTCCTCAGCACCACCTCAACAACCCCTCCTCAGCACCACCTCAGCAACCCCTCCTCAGCACCACCTCAACAACCCCTCCTCAGCACCACCTCAACAACCCCTCTTCAGCACCACCTCAACAACCCCTCCTCAGCACCACCTCAACAACCCCTCCTCAGCACCACCTCAACAACTCCTCAGCACCACCTCAACAACTCCTCCTCAGCACCACCTCAACAACCCCTCCTCAGCACCACCTCAACAACCCCTCCTCAGCACCACCTCAACAACCCCTCCTCAGCACCACCTCAACAACCCCTCCTCAGCACCACCTCAACAACCCATCCTCAGCACCACCTCAACAACTCCTCCTCAGCACCACCTCAACAACTCCTCCTCAGCACCCCCTCAACAACCCCTCCTCAGCACCACCTCAACAACTCCTCCTCAGCACCACCTCAACAACTCCTTCTCAGCACCACCTCAGCAACTCCTCCTCAGCACCACCTCAACAACGCCTCCTCAGCACCACCTCAACAACTCCTCCTCAGCACCACCTCAACAACTCCTCCTCAGCACCACCTCAGCAACTCCTCCTCAGCACCACCTCAACAACCCCTCCTCAGCACCACCTCAACAACTCCTCCTCAGCACCACCTCAACAACTCCTCCTCAGCACCACCTCAGCAACTCCTCCTCAGCACCACCTCAACAACCCCTCCTCAGCACCACCTCGAGAACCCCTCCTCAGCCCCACCTCAACAACTCCTCCTCAGCACCACCTCAGCAACTCCTCCTCAGCCCCACCTCAACAACCCCTCCTCAGCACCACCTCAACAACCCCTCCTCAGCACCACCTCAACAACCCCTCCTCAGCACCACCTCAACAACCCCTCCTCAGCACCATCTCAACAACCCCTCCTCAGCACCACCTCAACAACTTCTCCTCAGCACCATCTCAACAACCCCTCCTCAGCACCACCTCAACAACCCCTCCTCAGCATTACCTCAACCCCTCCTCAGCACCACCTCAACAACTTCTCAGCACCATCTCAACAACCCCTCCTCAGCACCACCTCAACAACCCCTCCTCAGCACCACCTCAACAACCCCTCCTCAGCACCATCTCAACAACCCCTCCTCAGCACCACCTCAACAACTTCTCCTCAGCACCATCTCAACAACCCCTCCTCAGCACCACCTCAACAACCCCTCCTCAGCACCACCTCGAGAACCCCTCCTCAGCACCACCTCAACAACCCCTCCTCAGCACCACCTCAACAACCCCTCCTCAACCCCACCTCAACAACGCCTCCTCAGCACCACCTCAGCAACCCTTCCTCAGCACCACCTCAACAACCCCTCCTCAGCCCCACCTCAACAACGCCTCCTCAGCACCACCTCAACAGCCCCTCCTCAGCACCACCTCAACAAACCCTCCTCAGCACCACCTCAACAACCCCTCCTCAGCACCACCTCAACAACCCCTCCTCCACACCACCTCAGCAACCCCTCCTCAGCACCACCTCAACAACCCCTCCTCAGCACCACCTAAACAACCCCTCCTCCACACCACCTCAGCAACCCCTCCTCAGCACCACCTCAACAACCCCTCCTCAGCACCACCTCAACAACCCCTCCTCAGCACCACCTCAACAACCCCTCCTCAGCACCACCTCAACAACCTCTCCTCAGCACTACCTCAACAACCCCTCCTCAGCACCACCTCAACTCCTCCTCCACACCACCTCAGCAACCCCTCCTCAGCACCACCTCAACAACCCCTCCTCAGCACCACCTCAACAACCCCTCCTCAGCACCACCTCAACAACCCCTCAGCACTACCTCAGCAACCCCTCCTCAGCACCACCTCAACAACCCCTCCTCAGCACCACATAAACAACCCCTCCTCCACACCACCTCAGCAACCCCTCCTCAGCACCACCTCAACAACCCCTCCTCAGCACCACCTCAACAACCTCTCCTCAGCACCAACTCAACAACTCCTCCTCAGCACCACCTCAACAACTCCTCCTCCACACCACCTCAGCAACCCCTCCTCAGCACCACCTCAACAACCCCTCCTCAGCACCACCTCAACAACCCCTCCTCAGCACCACCTCAACAACCACTCCTCAGCACCACCTCAACAGCCCCTCCTCAGCACCACCTCAACAACCCCTCCTCAGCACCACCTCAACAACCCCTCCTCAGCACCACCTCAACAACCCCTCCTCAGCACCTCCTCAACAACCCCTCCTCAGCACCACCTCAACAACCCCTCCTCCACACCACCTCAGCAACCCCTCCTCAGCACCACCTCAACAACCCCTCCTCAGCACCACCTAAACAACCCCTCCTCCACACCACCTCAGCAACCCCTCCTCAGCACCACCTCAACAACCCCTCCTCAGCACCACCTCAACAACCCCTCCTCAGCACCACCTCAACAACCCCTCCTCAGCACCACAACAACCTCTCCTCAGCACCACCTCAACAACCCC
Source organism: Cherax quadricarinatus (assembly GCF_038502225.1). Classification (NCBI taxonomy): domain Eukaryota; kingdom Metazoa; phylum Arthropoda; class Malacostraca; order Decapoda; family Parastacidae; genus Cherax; species Cherax quadricarinatus. The sequence goes on from NW_027195056.1 coordinate 469,211, forward strand.
TCCTCAGCACCACCTCAACAACTCCTCCTCCACACCACCTCAGCAACCCCTCCTCAGCACCACCTCAACAACCCCTCCTCAGCACCACCTCAACAACCCCTCCTCAGCACCACCTCAACAACCCCTCCTCAGCACCACCTCAGCAACCCCTCCTCAGCACCACCTCAACCCCTCCTCAGCACCACCTCAACAACCCCTCCTCAGCACCACCTCAACAACCCCTCCTCAGCACCACAACAACCTCTCCTCAGCACCACCTCAACAACCCCTCCTCAGCACCACCTCAACAACTCCTCCTCCACACCACCTCAGCAACCCCTCCTCAGCACCACCTCAACAACCCCTCCTCAGCACCACCTCAACAACCCCTCCTCAGCACCACCTCAACAACCCCTCCTCAGCACCACCTCAAAAGCCCCTCCTCAGCATCACCTCAAAAGCCCCTCCTCAGCATCACCTCAAAAGCCCCTCCTCAGCACCACCTCAAAAGCTCCTCCTCAGCACCACCTCAAAAGCTCCTCCTCAGCACCACCTCAAAAGCTCCTCCTCAGCACCACCTCAACAACCCCTCCTCAGCACCACCTCAACAACCCCTCCTCAGCACCACCTCAACAACCCCTCCTCAGCACCACCTCAACAACCCCTCCTCAGCACCACCTCAGCAACCCCTCCTCAGCACCACCTCAACAACCCCTCCTCAGCACCACCTCAACAACCCCTCTTCAGCACCACCTCAACAACCCCTCCTCAGCACCACCTCAACAACCCCTCCTCAGCACCACCTCAACAACTCCTCAGCACCACCTCAACAACTCCTCCTCAGCACCACCTCAACAACCCCTCCTCAGCACCACCTCAACAACCCCTCCTCAGCACCACCTCAACAACCCCTCCTCAGCACCACCTCAACAACCCCTCCTCAGCACCACCTCAACAACCCATCCTCAGCACCACCTCAACAACTCCTCCTCAGCACCACCTCAACAACTCCTCCTCAGCACCACCTCAACAACCCCTCCTCAGCACCACCTCAACAACTCCTCCTCAGCACCACCTCAACAACTCCTTCTCAGCACCACCTCAGCAACTCCTCCTCAGCACCACCTCAACAACGCCTCCTCAGCACCACCTCAACAACTCCTCCTCAGCACCACCTCAACAACTCCTCCTCAGCACCACCTCAGCAACTCCTCCTCAGCACCACCTCAACAACCCCTCCTCAGCACCACCTCAACAACTCCTCCTCAGCACCACCTCAACAACTCCTCCTCAGCACCACCTCAGCAACTCCTCCTCAGCACCACCTCAACAACCCCTCCTCAGCACCACCTCGAGAACCCCTCCTCAGCCCCACCTCAACAACTCCTCCTCAGCACCACCTCAGCAACTCCTCCTCAGCCCCACCTCAACAACCCCTCCTCAGCACCACCTCAACAACCCCTCCTCAGCACCACCTCAACAACCCCTCCTCAGCACCACCTCAACAACCCCTCCTCAGCACCATCTCAACAACCCCTCCTCAGCACCACCTCAACAACTTCTCCTCAGCACCATCTCAACAACCCCTCCTCAGCACCACCTCAACAACCCCTCCTCAGCATTACCTCAACCCCTCCTCAGCACCACCTCAACAACTTCTCAGCACCATCTCAACAACCCCTCCTCAGCACCACCTCAACAACCCCTCCTCAGCACCACCTCAACAACCCCTCCTCAGCACCATCTCAACAACCCCTCCTCAGCACCACCTCAACAACTTCTCCTCAGCACCATCTCAACAACCCCTCCTCAGCACCACCTCAACAACCCCTCCTCAGCACCACCTCGAGAACCCCTCCTCAGCACCACCTCAACAACCCCTCCTCAGCACCACCTCAACAACCCCTCCTCAACCCCACCTCAACAACGCCTCCTCAGCACCACCTCAGCAACCCTTCCTCAGCACCACCTCAACAACCCCTCCTCAGCCCCACCTCAACAACGCCTCCTCAGCACCACCTCAACAGCCCCTCCTCAGCACCACCTCAACAAACCCTCCTCAGCACCACCTCAACAACCCCTCCTCATCACCACCTCGAGAACCCCTCCTCAGCACCACCTCAACAACCCCTCCTCAGCACCACCTCAACAACCCCTCCTCAGCCCCACCTCAACAACGCCTCCTCAGCACCACCTCAACAGCCCCTCCTCAGCACCACCTCAACAACCCCTCCTCAGCACCACCTCGAGAACCCCTCCTCAGCCCTCTGGATAATAGTTTTGGTAACCCTACACCTCGTAATTTCCAAACAACGGATTCTGTGCATTATATTCACACCACACAGACATGACATCTCAGACATGACATCTCCGCTGCCTCCAGCCTTCTCCTTGTTGCAACATTTACAACCCATGCTTCACACCCATACAAGAGTGTTGATATAACTATACTCTCATACATTCCCCTCTTTGTTTCCATGGATAAAGTTCTTTGTCTCCACAGACTCCTCAGTGCATCACTCACCTTTATCCCCTCATCAATTCTATGATTCACCTCATCCTTCACAGACCACATCCGCTGACACGTCCACTCTTAAATATCTGAATACATTCACCTCCTTCATACTCTCTCCCTCCAGTCTGATATTCAATCTTTCGTTACCTATTGTTTTATTATCCTCATCACCTTACTCTTTCCTATATTCACTTTTAATTTTCTTTTACATATCCTACCAAATTCATCCACCAATCTCTGCAACTTCTCTTCAGAATCTCCCAAAAGCACAGTGTCATCAGCAAAGAGCAACTGTGACAATTCCCACTTTGTGTTAGATTCTTTATCTTTTAACCCGACACCTCTTGCCAACACCCGAGCATATGGGTGTTGGCAAGAGGTGCAGTATTAATATTAAAGTCATTCTTAAAGCCCTTATTGAGTTTATTTCCCACGTTGGCATTCCACGATCTATTCAAAGTAACCAGAGCACTAATTTCACAGCAAAAGCATTCAGAGAAGTTTTAGTTAGGCTAAGAATTAATCTAAAACTGTCACAGCCTATCAACCTCAGCCGCAAGACGCCTTGGAAAGGTTTCACCGAACCTTAAAAACTATGATGCGTACGTATTGTATTTTCCTACAGACTGGGATGAATCACTTCCTCTGATGATGTTTGCAATGTGAGAAACTGTGCAGGAATCAACAGGTTACAATCCTTCTGAGCTGATTTTTGGCCATAATGTGAGAGGTCCACTATACGTGGTCAAGGAAGGATGGTTGGGAGAAGACACCTGCAAGACGACCTATGATCCTACATCAAGACTGCAGGTGGCACGTCAGCTGGCTAAGGCCAACTTAAAGTTAGCTCAAAACAACATGAAACAGAGATATGAGACAACTTCTAAATTTCTCTCCTTTAACCCAGGAGACAAAGTGTTGGTCCAGGAACCTGTGTCTGGCACACTTTAAAGTCAGATTTATGGGACCGATGCAGGTGATAAAAAGAATTCTGATTTAACTATGTGGTAGCACCTCTTGATAAACCAGCTGGGGTAAAGTCTATCATATTAAACAGATTAAACTATATCTTGGAGTCACCTCAGGTCCCAGTAACGACTTTGTCCTCTGTCCCTGACCCTCTGGACGACCCTGATTCCCTGCACACAATTCCTGGGGTTGAAACAAGGCTTCTAGACTCAGTCATCTTCCAGGATCCTCGTCCTGTAATGTCAGAACTTGCAGAAGACCAAGTAGTAACACTCACTACACTTCTGGCAGATCTATCCCGACATATTTTCAGATGTTCCGATAATGTGTAACCTGGTTTATCATGATGTGGACGTAGGAACTGCTAAACCTATTGAACTTTCTCCCTACAGAGATAATTCTGAAAAACAGAAGCTACTTCAGCAGGAAGTAGAGTTTCTACTGGAACATTGATTGGTGGAGGAATTGTCCAGTCCGTGGGCTTCACTGTGCTGCCTTGTTAATAAGTCTGATGGAGGATTCTGGATGTGTACTGACTGTCCAGTCCGTGGGCTTCACTGTGCTGCCTTGTTAATAAGTCGATGGAGGATTCTGGATGTGTACTGACTGTCCAGTCCGTGGGCTTCACTGTGCTGCCTTGTTAATAAGTCTGATGGAGGATTCTGGATGTGTACTGACTGTCCAGTCCGTGGGCTTCACTGTGCTGCCTTGTTAATAAGTCTGATGGAGGATTCTGGATGTGTACTGACTGTCCAGTCCGTGGGCTTCACTGTGCTGCCTTGTTAATAAGTCGATGGAGGATTCTGGATGTGTACTGACTGTCCAGTCCGTGGGCTTCACTGTGCTGCCTTGTTAATAAGTCTGATGGAGGATTCTGGATGTGTACTGACTGTCCAGTCCGTGGGCTTCACTGTGCTGCCTTGTTAATAAGTCTGATGGAGGATTCTGGATGTGTACTGACTGTCCAGTCCGTGGGCTTCACTGTGCTGCCTTGTTAATAAGTCTGATGGAGGATTCTGGATGTGTACTGACTGTCCAGTCCGTGGGTTTCATTGTGCTGCCTTATTAATAAGTCTGGTGGAGGATTCTGGATGTGTACTGACTGTCCAGTCCGTGGGCTTCGCTGTGCTGCCTTGTTAATAAGTCTGATGGAGGATTCTGGATGTGTATTGACTGTCCAGTCCGTGGGCTTCACTGTGCTGCCTTGTTAATAAGTCTGATGGAGGATTCTGGATGTGTACTGACTGTCCAGTCCGTGGGCTTCACTGTGCTGCCTTGTTAATAAGTCTGATGGAGGATTCTGGATGTGTACTGACTGTCCAGTCCGTGGGCTTCATTGTGCTGCCTTGTTAATAAGTCTGATGGAGGATTCTGGATGTGTACTGACTGTCCAGTCCGTGGGCTTCACTGTGCTGCCTTGTTAATAAGTCTGATGGAGGATTCTGGATGTGTACTGACTGTCCAGTCCGTGGGCTTCATTGTGCTGCCTTGTTAATAAGTCTGATGGAGGATTCTGGATGTGTACTGACTGTCCAGTCCGTGGGCTTCACTGTGCTGCCTTGTTAATAAGTCTGATGGAGGATTCTGGATGTGTACTGACTGTCCAGTCCGTGGGCTTCACTGTGCTGCCTTGTTAATAAGTCTGATGGAGGATTCTGGATGTGTACTGACTGTCCAGTCCGTGGGCTTCACTGTGCTGCCTTGTTAATAAGTCTGATGGAGGATTCTGGATGTGTACTGACTGTCCAGTCCGTGGGCTTCACTGTGCTGCCTTGTTAATAAGTCTGATGGAGGATTCTGGATGTGTACTGACTGTCCAGTCCGTGGGCTTCACTGTGCTGCCTTGTTAATAAGTCTGATGGAGGATTCTGGATGTGTACTGACTGTCCAGTCCGTGGGCTTCACTGTGCTGCCTTGTTAATAAGTCTGATGGAGGATTCTGGATGTGTACTGACTGTCCAGTCCGTGGGCTTCACTGTGCTGCCTTCTTAATAAGTCTGATGGAGGATTCTGGATGTGTACTGACTGTCCAGTCCGTGGGCTTCACTGTGCTGCCTTGTTAATAAGTCTGATGGAGGATTCTGGATGTGTACTGACTGTCCAGTCCGTGGGCTTCACTGTGCTGCCTTGTTAATAAGTCTGATGGAGGATTCTGGATGTGTACTGACTGTCCAGTCCGTGGGCTTCACTGTGCTGCCTTGTTAATAAGTCTGATGGAGGATTCTGGATGTGTACTAACTGTCCAGTCCGTGGGCTTCACTGTGCTGCCTTGTTAATAAGTCTGATGGAGGATTCTGGATGTGTACTGACTGTCCAGTCCGTGGGCTTCACTGTGCTGCCTTGTTAATAAGTCTGATGGAGGATTCTGGATGTGTATTGACTGTCCAGTCCGTGGGCTTCACTGTGCTGCCTTGTTAATAAGTCTGATGGAGGATTCTGGATGTGTACTAACTGTCCAGTCCGTGGGCTTCACTGTGCTGCCTTGTTAATAAGTCTGATGGAGGATTCTGGATGTGTACTGACTGTCCAGTCCGTGGGCTTCACTGTGCTGCCTTGTTAATAAGTCTGATGGAGGATTCTGGATGTGTACTGACTGTCCAGTCCGTGGGCTTCACTGTGCTGCCTTGTTAATAAGTCTGATGGAGGATTCTGGATGTGTACTGACTGTCCAGTCCGTGGGCTTCACTGTGCTGCCTTGTTAATAAGTCTGATGGAGGATTCTGGATGTGTACTGACTGTCCAGTCCGTGGGCTTCACTGTGCTGCCTTGTTAATAAGTCTGATGGAGGATTCTGGATGTGTACTGACTGTCCAGTCCGTGGGCTTCACTGTGCTGCCTTGTTAATAAGTCTGATGGAGGATTCTGGATGTGTACTGACTACCACAAGATGACTGAGATCACAGTACTGGATGCTGACCCTCTTCCATGTATGGATGATATAGTGGACTTTGTGGGTAAGACCGTTTCATTTCTAAACTTGACCTTCTTAAAGGTCAAGTTTAGAAATGAAAGGGGCCTTTAACAGATAAAGCAAAGGAGATTTCTGCCCTCATAATTCCAGGAGGTCACTATCAATACACTGTGACTCCCTCTGGAATGAGGAATTCGCCTGCTTCTTTCCAAAAACTGATCCATTAGGCTATTAAAGAACTTGAAGACACGGTGGCTTACCTGGATAATATAGTTATAGTTTCTGATACGTGGGATCAACGTGTGTCCCGTCTTGAATACCTCTTTGAGAGGTTCAAGACATTTAAACTAACTGTAAATCATAGCAAGTCATCTTTTGGCCAATCTACCATAACTTTCTTGGGTCATGAAGTAGGTGGTGGCTAAGTGGCACTAAATTGCCAAAGTTTTGGCAATTCAAAATTATCCCATTCCTCAGGATAAGAAGTCTCTGCAAAGATTTTTAGGTATAATAGAATTTTACCGTAAATTCTGCCAAAATTTTACAGGTGTGGTAATCCCCCTGACCTCTCTTACCAGTCCTAAAACTAAATTTTCTTGGACCTCTAGTTGCCAGCTGTGTTAAACATCTCTTATGTGCTGCTCCCATACCTTTGTTCCCAGATTTTTCGAAAACGTTTATATTACAAGTTGATGGTTATGACTTTGGAGTGGTGACAGTGTTACTCCAAGCATCTGATGAGGGATGTCTGCAGCCCGTGGCTTATTATTCAGCCAAATACCAGGCCTATCAGGGGGTCTACTCCACCATAGTGAAGGAAGCTCTGGCTCTGGTACTTGCACTGGAACATTCGACGTGTTCTTGTCCAGCGCTACACAGGCTGGGGAGCATCTACAGAAAATAGTGCCTATGGCAAGCACTAAAATTACGCCCTTGTCCAAACATCAGACACCCATCTTTTAGATAAGTTTACCATAAAATCATCTCAAAAATACAAGTCAAGCTCGTTAATCATTTAATTAACAAATTATGGCACTACATAAAAATTACAGCTGTATCTTCGTTGCTTTCACTGATGCAAATTGGTCTATGATGTGCTCAAACGGAGTTTTTACAGTTCCTTGTGTTTGTACACTCAGCCGAGCAAGACCACAAGTACAAGGCTCTCAGATACGAAAATATTAGTTTTAACTTGCTGAATGATCTCTCACAGCTGATGAGGGAAACTGCGATGCTCATTATTATCTGAATATCAATGTAAAGACTGTGGAAGACGCTCTCGTCTTCATACTGAACAATAAATTCGGGAAGTTCTTCAGGTCTTGATATTTTCGTCTTGATCAGACTTAATAACAACAATCTGGAGCTCTAAAATTCTTGATATAGCTGCTGTCCACCAGCATCACAACTCTACTCTTCTCCCAGATTTTCTCACTTCTTTAGGTGGTCGTAAGACAGTCCCTCAACATCGAGAAGGAACCCAAACTTGGCGTCAGTGTTGGCCAAACGAGCGAATCTTTCATTCATTACTCAGTAAGACAGTCAAGTGTTACCTTCATGATTCTTTCTATTTTCTCTTTAGTTGTTAACTCAGCGTCTCTCCAGTTCTCACCAGACATTCCTTTCTCTCGTCTCTGACGTCTCTCAACTTCACTGTTCCAGTCTTGACCGAGATCAAGTTCTTCTTCGAGTGACTCACTGACCAACACTTCTCTTTTATCAACAAAATGATCTTGGAGACTTCCAGATCGAGGGCAGCATCGTGGAAGTTGATGCTAGGATCCTGCAGCCTCTTATAAATACTCTCAATGTGAAGGAGCACTTTGTTCCAAAATCCAAATCATTACCCAACATGTTGTTATACAACTGCCTTGTGTTATTTCTTGTTTCACTGGTCTTGTTGTCATTGTCTCTCATGTCCTGGAGAACTTGAAGTATCTCCTCAAGGTACTTGTTGGCGGGCTTCACCACCTCTCTCCTTGCATTCCACCTGCTTGTCAACTCTATGTCCTGGAGAACTTGAAGTATCTCCTCAAGGTACTTGTTGACGGGCTTCACCACCTCTCTCCTTGCATTCCACCTGCTTGTCAACTCTATGTCCTGGAGAACTTGAAGTATCTCCTCAAGGTACTTGTTGACGGGCTTCACCACCTCTCTCCTTGCATTCCACCTGCTTGTCAACTCCGACTTAACAACCACAGGAACGGCGTTTTTGAGTTTTTCCCAGAACACGTAGAGAGCTTCGACGGTACTAAACACCGTGGGTGTACATGTTTGGCTGCGTCTACACCCACCAAGTTGAGTGAGTGATTGTCTCAGTTCTCGAACACTGTCAGGTTGTGTTTCTGACTTATTCTTTGATGATCACCAGTTCCGTGTCCCGCCATCACAACAACGCTGTCATAACACTGTGACCAATAATCTTGAAGCTCCATACCGTCCTTCTCTAGCTGTGTCAAGATGTCTTCAACTAAGATCTCAGCATCCTTCTGGTTTATCTGGATAAAACCAAGGACGGAGTCTCTAACACGGACTGTTTTTCTCTCAAAATCAACGTCCACGTACCTCACTACTTCTGACATCTACTCACAGTGTGCCTGATTAGGAGTCGAGTCCAACATGAGACTATAATACTTGCTAACACAAGTGCTGGTACAAGTGCTGGTACAAGTGCTGGTACAAGAGCTGGTACAAGTGCTGGTACAAGTGCTGGTACAAGTGCTGGTACAAGTCCTGTTACAATTGCTGGTACAAGAGCTGGTACAAGTGCTGGTACAAGTGTTGGTACAAGTGCTGGTACAAGTGGTGGTACAAGTGCTGGTACAAGTGGTGGTACAAGTGCTGGTACAAGAGGTGGAACAAGTGGTGGTACAAGTGCTGGTAGAAGTGCTGGCACAAATGCTGGTACAAGTGCTGGTACAAGTGCTGGTACAAGTGCTGGTACAAGTGCTGGTACAAGTGTTGGTACAAGTGCTAGTAGAAGTGTTGGAAGAAGTGCTGGTAGAAGTGCTGGTACAAGTGTTGGTACAAGTGCTGGTACAAGTGTTGGTACAAGTGCTGGTACAAGTGTTGGAACAAGTGCTGGTACAAGTGCTGGTACAAGTGCTGGTACAAGTGCTGGTACAGGTGCTGGTACAAGTGCTGGTACAAGTGCTGATACAAGTGCTGGTGCAAGTGCTGGTGCAAGTGCTGGTACAAGTGCTGGTACAAGTGCTGGTACAAGTGCTGGTACAAGTGCTGGTACAAGTACTGGTACAAGTGCTGGTAGAAGTGCTGGTAGAAGTGCTGGTAGAAGTGCTGGTACAAGTGATGGTACAAGTGCTGGTACAAGTGCTGGTGCAAGTGCTGGTACAAGTGCTGGTACAAGTGCTGGTACAAGTGCTGGTACAAGTGCTGGTACAAGTGCTGGTACAAGTGCTGGTGCAAGTGCTGGTACAAGTGCTGGTACAAGTGCTGGTACAAGTGCTGGTACAAGTGTTGGTACAAGTGTTGGTACAAGTGCTGGTACAAGTGCTGGTGCAAGTGCTGGTACAGGTGCTGGTACAATTGCTGGTACAAGTGCTGGTACAAGTGCTGGTACAAGTGTTGGTACAAGTGCTGGTACAAGTGCTGGTACAGGTGCTGGTACAAGTGCTGGTACAAGCGCTGGTACAAGTGCTGGTTCAAGTGCTGGTGCAAGTGCTGGTACAAGTGCTGGTATAAGTGCTGGTACAAGTGCTGGTACAAGTGCTGGTACAAGTGCTGGTACAAGTGCTGGTACAAGTGCTGGTACAAGTGCTGGTACAAGTGTTGGTACAAGTGCTGGTACAAGTGCTGGTACAAGTGCTGGTACAAGTGTTGGTACAAGTGCTGGTACAAGTGCTGCTACAAGTGTTGGTACAAGTGCTGGTACAAGTGCTGGTACAAGTGCTGGTACAAGTGCTGGTACAAGTGCTGGTACAAGTGCTGATACAAGCGCTGGTACAGGTGCTGGTACAAGTGCTGGTACAAGTGCTGGTACAAGTGTTGGTACAAGTGCTGGTACAAGTGCTGGTACAACTGCTGGTACAAGTGCTGGTACAAGTGTTGGTACAAGTGCTGGTACAAGTGCTGGTGCAAGTGCTGGTGCAAGTGCTGGTACAAGTGCTGGTACAGGCGCTGGTACAAGTGCTGGTACAAGTGCTGGTACAAGTGTTGGTACAAGTGCTGGTACAAGTGTTGGTACAAGCGCTGGTACAAGTGTTGGTACAAGTGCTGGTACAAGTGCTGGTACAAGTGCTGGTACAAGTGCTGGTACAAGTGCTGGTACAAGTGTTGGTACAAGTGCTGGTACAAGTGCTGGTACAAGTGTTGGTACAAGTGCTGGTGCAACTGCTGGTACAAGTGCTGGTGCAAGTGTTTGTACAAGTGCTGGTACAAGTGTTGGTACAAGTGCTGGTACAAGTGCTGGTACAAGTGCTGGTAGAAGTGCTGGTACAAGTGCTGGTACAAGTGCCGGTATAAGTGCTGGTACAAGTGCTGGTACAAGTGCTGGTACCAGTGCTGGTACCAGTGCTGGTACAAGTGCTGGTACAAGTGCTGGTACAAGTGCTGGTACAAATGCTGATGCATGTGCTGGTACAAGTGCTGGTACAAGTGTTGGTGCAAGTGCTGGTAAGAGTGCTGGTACAGGTGCTGGTACAAGTGCTGGTACCAGTGCTGGTACAAGTGCTGGTACAAGTGCTGGTACAAGTGCTGGTACAATTGCTGGTACAAGTGCTGATGCAAGTGCTGGTGCAAGTGCTGGTACAAGTGCTGGTACAAGTGGTGGTACAAGTGCTGGTACAAGTGCTGGTACAAGTGCTGGTACAAGTGCTGGTACAAGTGCTGGTACAAGTGTTGGTACAAGTGTTGGCACAAGTGCTGGTACAAGTGTTGGTACAGGTGCTGGTACAAGTGCTGGTACAAGTGCTGGTACAAGTGTTGGTACAAGTGTTGGTACAAGTGTTGGTACAAGTGCTGGTACAAGTGCTGGTACAAGTGCTGGTACAAGTGCTGGTACAAGTGCTGGTACAAGTGCTGGTACAAGTGCTGGTGCAAGTGCTGGTGCAAGTGCTGGTACAAGTGCTGGTACAAGTGTTGGTGCAAGTGCTGGTACAAGTGCTGGTACAAGTGCTGGTACAAGTGCTGGTACAAGTGCTGGTACAAGTGTTGGTACAAGTGCTGGTACAAGTGCTGGTGCAAGTGTTGGTACAAGTGCTGGTACAAGTGTTGGTACAAGTGCTGGTACAAGTGTTGGTACAAGTGCTGGTACAAGTGCTGGTACAAGTGCTGGTACAAGTGCTGGTACAAGTGCTGGTACAAGTGCTGGTGCAAGTGTTGGTACAAGTGCTGGTACAAGTGTTGGTACAAGTGCTGGTACAAGTGCTGGTACAAGTGCTGGTACAAGTGCTGGTGCAAGTGTTGGTACAAGTGCTGGTACAAGTGTTGGTACAAGTGCTGGTACAAGTGCTGGTACAAGTGCTGGTACAAGTGCTGGTGCAAGTGTTGGTACAAGTGTTGGTACAAGTGTTGGTACAAGTGCTGGTACAAGTGCTGGTACAAGTGCTGGTACAATAGCTGGTACAAGTGCTGGTACAAGTGCTGGTACAAGTGCTGGTACAAGTGCTGGTACAAGTGCTGGTGCAAGTGTTGGTACAAGTGTTGGTACAAGTGCTGGTACAAGTGCTGGTACAAGTGCTGGTACAAGTGCTGGTACAAGTGCTGGTACAAGTGCTGGTACAAGTGCTGTTGCAAGTGTTGGTACAAGTGCTGGTACAAGTGTTGGTACAAGTGCTGGTACAAGTGCTGGTACAAGTGCTGGTACAAGTGCTGGTACAAGTGCTGGTACAAGTGCTGCTGCAAGTGTTGGCACAAGTGTTGGTACAAGTGCTGGTACAAGTGCTGGTACAAGTGCTGGTACAAGTGCTGGTACAAGTGCTGGTACAAGTGCTGGTACAAGTGCTGGTACAAGTGCTGGTACAAGTGATGGTACAAGTGCTGGTGCAAGTGCTGGTACAAGTGCTGGTACAAGTGCTGGTACAAGTGCTGGTACAAGTGCTGGTACAAGTGCTGGTGCAAGTGTTGGTACAAGTGCTGGTACAAGTGCTGGTACAAGTGCTGGTACAAGTGCTGGTACAAGTGCTGGTACAAGTGTTGGTACAAGTGCTGGTACAAGTGTTGGTACAAGTGCTGGTACAAGTGCTGGTACAAGTGCTGGTGCAAGTGTTGGTACAAGTGTTGGTACAAGTGCTGGTACAAGTGCTGGTACAAGTGCTGGTACAAGTGCTGGTACAAGTGCTGGTACAAGTGCTGGTACAAGTGTTGGTACAAGTGTTGGTACAAGTGCTGGTACAAGTGCTGGTACAAGTGCTGGTACAAGTGCTGGTACAAGTGTTGGTACAAGTGCTGGTGCAAGTGCTGGTACAAGTGCTGGTACAAGTGCTGGTACAAGTGCTGGTACAAGTGCTGGTACAAGTGCTGGTACAAGTGTTGGTACAAGTGCTGGTACAAGTGCTGGTACAAGTGCTGGTACAAGTGTTGGTACAAGTGTTGGTACAAGTGCTGGTACAAGTGCTGGTACAAGTGCTGGTACAAGTGCTGGTACAAGTGCTGGTACAAGTGTTGGTACAAGTGCTGGTACAAGTGCGGGTACAAGTGTTGGTACAAGTGCTGGTACAAGTGCTGGTACAAGTGCTGGTACAAGTGCTGGTACAAGTGTTGGTACAAGTGCTGGTACAAGTGCTGGTACAAGTGGTGGTACAAGTGCTGGTGCAAGTGCTGGTACAAGTGCTGGTACAAGTGTTGGTACAAGTGCTGGTACAAGTGCTGGTACAAGTGCTGGTACAAGTGTTGGTACAAGTGCTGGTACAAGTGGTGGTACAAGTGGTGGTACAAGTGCTGGTACAAGTGCTGGTCCAAGAGCTGGTACAAGTGCTGGTACAAGTGCTGGTACAAGTGCTGGTACAAGTGCTGGTACAAGTGCTGGTACAAGTGTTGGCACAAGTGCTGGTACAAGTGCTGGTACAAGTGCTGGTACAAGTGCTGGTACAAGTGCTGGTACAAGTGTTGGTACAAGTGCTGGTACAAGTGCTGGTACAAGTGCTGGTACAAGTGCTGGTACAAGTGCTGGTACAAGTGCTGGTGCAAGTGTTGGTACAAGTGCTGGTACAAGTGATGGTACAAGTGCTGGTACAAGTGCTGGTACAAGTGCTGGTACAAGTGCTGGTACAAGTGCTGGTGCAAGTGTTGGTACAAGTGCTGGTACAAGTGCTGGTACAAGTGCTGGTACAAGTGCTGGTACAAGTGCTGGTACAAGTGCTGGTGCAAGTGCTGGTACAAGTGCTGGTGCAAGTGCTGGTACAAGTGCTGGTACAAGTGCTGGTACAAGTGCTGGTACAAGTGCTGGTACAAGTGTTGGTACAAGTGCTGGTACAAGTGCTGGTACAAGTGCTGGTACAAGTGCTGGTACAAGTGTTGGTACAAGTGTTGGTACAAGTGCTGGTACAAGTGCTGGTACAAGTGCTGGTACAAGTGCTGGTACAAGTGCTGGTACAAGTGTTGGTACAAGTGCTGGTACAAGTGCGGGTACAAGTGTTGGTACAAGTGCTGGTACAAGTGCTGGTACAAGTGCTGGTACAAGTGCTGGTGCAAGTGCTGGTACAAGTGCTGGTACAAGTGTTGGTACAAGTGCTGGTACAAGTGCTGGTACAAGTGCTGGTACAAGTGTTGGTACAAGTGCTGGTACAAGTGGTGGTACAAGTGGTGGTACAAGTGCTGGTACAAGTGCTGGTCCAAGAGCTGGTACAAGTGCTGGTACAAGTGCTGGTACAAGTGCTGGTACAAGTGCTGGTACAAGTGCTGGTACAAGTGTTGGCACAAGTGCTGGTACAAGTGCTGGTACAAGTGCTGGTACAAGTGCTGGTACAAGTGTTGGTACAAGTGCTGGTACAAGTGCTGGTACAAGTGCTGGTACAAGTGCTGGTGCAAGTGCTGGTACAAGTGCTGGTGCAAGTGTTGGTACAAGTGCTGGTACAAGTGCTGGTACAAGTGCTGGTACAAGTGCTGGTACAAGTGCTGGTACAAGTGCTGGTACAAGTGCTGGTACAAGTGCTGGTACAAGTGCTGGTACAAGTGCTGGTGCAAGTGCTGGTACAAGTGCTGGTACAAGTGCCGGTACAAGTGCTGGTACAAGTGCTGGTACAAGTGCTGGTACAAGTGTTGGTACAAGTGCTGGTACAAGTGCTGGTACAAGTGCTGGTACAAGTGCTGGTACAAGTGCTGGTACAAGTGCTGGTACAAGTGCTGGTACAAGTGTTGGTACAAGTGTTGGTACAAGTGCTGGTACAAGTGCTGGTACAAGTGCTGGTACAAGTGCTGGTACAAGTGCTGGTACAAGTGTTGGTACAAGTGCTGGTACAAGTGCTGGTACAAGTGCTGGTACAAGTGCTGGTACAAGAGCTGGTACAAGTGCTGGTACAAGTGTTGGTACAAGTGCTGGTGCAAGTGCTGGTACAAGTGCTGGTACAAGTGCTGGTACAAGTGCTGGTACAAGTGCTGGTACAAGTGTTGGTACAAGTGCTGGTACAAGTGCTGGTACAAGTGCTGGTACAAGTGCTGGTACAAGTGCTGGTACAAGTGTTGGTACAAGTGTTGGTACAAGTGCTGGTACAAGTGCTGGTACAAGTGCTGGTACAAGTGTTGGTACAAGTGCTGGTACAAGTGCTGGTACAAGTGCTGGTACAAGTGCTGGTACAAGTGTTGGTACAAGTGCTGGTACAAGTGCTGGTACAAGTGTTGGTACAAGTGTTGGTACAAGTGCTGGTACAAGTGCTGGTACAAGTGCTGGTACAAGTGCGGGTACAAGTGCTGGTACAAGTGTTGGTACAAGTGCTGGTACAAGTGCTGGTACAAGTGCTGGTACAAGTGCTGGTACAAGTGTTGGTACAAGTGCTGGTACAAGTGCTGGTACAAGTGGTGGTACAAGTGCTGGTACAAGTGCTGGTACAAGTGCTGGTACAAGTGTTGGTACAAGTGCTGGTACAAGTGCTGGTACAAGTGCTGGTACAAGTGTTGGTACAAGTGCTGGTACAAGTGCTGGTACAAGTGGTGGTATAAGTGGTGGTACAAGTGCTGGTACAAGTGCTGGTACAAGAGCTGGTACAAGTGCTGGTACAAGTGCTAGTACAAGTGCTGGTACAAGTGCTGGTACAAGTGCTGGTACAAGTGTTGGCACAAGTGCTGGTAAAAGTGCTGGTACAAGTGTTGGTACAAGTGCTGGTACAAGTGCTGGTACAAGTGGTGGTACAAGTGCTGGTACAAGTGCTGGTACAAGTGCTGGTACAAGTGTTGGTACAAGTGCTGGTACAAGTGCTGGTACAAGTGCTGGTACAAGTGTTGGTACAAGTGCTGGTACAAGT
>NW_027195056.1:497500-530000 GCF_038502225.1 Cherax quadricarinatus
CATACATGATGTACGGCTGACCTGTAGCACTGACCTACACTACCGATATGTACTTCTGACATGTACTGTACCACTCACTGGTACAACATTCCTGCACCACTGTCCTATACCACTGTCCTGTACCACTGTCCCGTACCACTGTCCTGTACCACTGTCCCGTACCACTGTCCTGTACCTCTCACCTGTACAACATACCTGTACCACTGGCCTGTTACAGCACTACTGTAACACTAACATTGCACCATTGTCTTGTACCATTGTCCTGTACCACTGCCCTGTACCACTGTTCTGTAACACTGCCTTGTACCAGTGTCCTTTTCCACTGTCCTGTACCAGTGTCCTGTATCAGTGTCCTGTAGTACTGTTCTGTACCTGTGTCCCGTACCACTACCCTGTACCACTGTTCTGTACCTGTGTCCTATACCTGTGTCGCGTACCACTGTCCTTAACCACTGGCCTGTAACTGTGTCTTGTATTACTGTCCTGCACCTATGCTCTGTACGACTGTCCTGTACCAGGGTTCTGTACTACTGTCTTGTACCAGTGTTCTGTACCACTGTCCTGTACCACTGTAATGTACCACTGACCTAAACCAATGTCCTGTACCACTGCCCTTTACCACTGTTCTGTACCTGTGTCCGGTAACACTGTTCTGTACAATTGTCTATTACCACTGTCTTGTACCTATGTCCTGTATCATTGTCCTGTACCACTGTCCTGTAACACGGTCCTTTACCACTGTGCTTTACCTACCTCCTGTACCACTGTAATGTACCACTATACTGTACCACTGCCCTGGAATTTTGTCCCGTACCACTGTCCTGTACCACTGTAATGTACCACTAACCTGTACCACTGTCCTGTACCTGTGTCCTGTATCTCAGTCCTGTACCTTTAACAATGTTCTGTACCTGTGTCCTGTACCCCTGTCCTACACCTGTGTCCTCTACCACTGTCCCACACCTGTGTCCTCTGTCACTGTCCTGCACCTGTGTTCTGTACTACTGTATTGTACCTGCGTCCTGTGCCACTGTCCAGTACCTGCGTCCTGTGCCACTGTCCAGTACCTGTGTCCTGTGCCACTGTCCAGTACCTGTGTCCTGTACTTGTGTCCTGTACCGCTGTCCTGTGCTACTGTCCTGTGTCACTGTCCTGTACCACTGTCCTGTGCCGCTGTCCAGTCAGTGCGTAATGTACCACTCTACTGCACCACTGTCCTGTGCTACTGTCCTGTACCACTGTCTTGTACCACTGTCCTGTACCACTGTCCTGAACCACTGTCCTGTACCACTGTCCTGTACCACTGCTCTGTACCACTGTCCTGTACCACTGTCCTGTACCACTGTCCTGTACCACTGTCCTGTACCACTGTCCTGTACCACTGCTCTGTACCACTGTTCTGTACCACTGTCCTGTACCACTGTCCTGAACCACTGTCCTGTACCACTGTCCTGTACCACTGCTCTGTACCACTGTTCTGTACCACTGTCCTGTACCACTGTCCTGTACCACTGTCTTGTACCACTGTCCTGTACCACTGCTCTGTACCACTGTCCTGTGCCGCTGTCCAGTCAGTGCGTAATGTACCACTCTACTGTACCACTGTCCTGTTCCACTGTCCTGTACCACTGTCCTGTACCACTGTCCTGTACCACTGTCCTGTACCACTGTCCTGTACCACTGTCCTGTACCACTGTCCTGTACCACTGTCCTGTACCACTGTCCTGTACCACTGTCCTGTACCACTGTCCTGTACCACTGTCCTGTACCAATGTCCTGTGCCACTGTCCAGTCAATGCGTAATGTACCACTCTCCTGTACCACTGCCCTGTACCACTGTCCTGTACCACTGTCCTGTACCACTGTCCTGTACCACTGTCCTGTACCACTGTCCTGTACCACTGTCCTGTACCAATGTCCTGTGCCACTGTCCAGTCAATGCGTAATGTACCACTCTCCTGTACCACTGTCCTGTACCACTGTCCTGTACCACTGTCCTGTACCACTGCCCTGTACCACTGTTGTGTAAATGTGTCCTGTACCACTGCGTTGTAGCACTGTCCCGTACCACTGTCCTCTACCAATGTCCCGTTCCACTGTCCTGTACCTCTATCCTGTTGCTTTGCCCAGTACCACTGTCCTGTACCTGTTTCCTGTACCACTGGTCTGTACCACTCTCCAATACGACTGTCCAGTATGACTGTCATGTACCACTGTGGTGTACCTGGCGTTTACCTGGAGAGGGTGGCGGGGGTCAACGCCCCCGCGGTTCGGTCTGAGACCAGACCTTATGGTGGATCAGGGTCTGATCAACCAGGCTGTTACTGCTGGCCGCACGCAAGCTGACGTACGAACCACAGCCCGGTTGGTCAGGTACTGACTTTAGGTGCCTGTCCAGTGCCTTCTTGAAGACAGCCAGGGGTCTTAAAGACAGCCAGGGGTCTTGAAGACAACCAGGGGTCTTGAAGACAACCAGGGGTCTTGAAGACAGCCAGAGGTCTTGAAGACAACCAGGGGTCTTGAAGACAACCAGGGGTCTTGAAGGCAGCCAGAGGTCTTGAAGACAACCAGGGGTCTTGAAGGCAGCCAGGGGTCTTGAGGACAGCCAGGGGTCTTGAGGACAGCCAGGGGTCTTGAAGACAGCCAAGGGTCTTGAAGACAACCAGGGGTCTTGAAGACAGCCAGAGGTCTTGACGACAGACAGGTTCTTGAGGACAGCCAGGGGTCTTGAAGACAGCCAGGGGTCTTGAGGACAGCCAGGGGTCTTGAAGACAGCCAGGGGTCTTGAGGACAGCCAGGGGTCTTGAAGACAGCCAAGGGTCTTGAAGACAACCAGGGGTCTTGAAGACAGCCAGGGGTCTTGAAGACAACCAGGGGTCTTGAAGACAACCAGGGGTCTTGAAGAGTGCCAGGGGTATATTGGTAATCCCCGCTTATGTATGCTGGGAGGCAGTTGAACAGTCTTGGGCCCCTGACACTTATTGTGTTGTCTCTCAGTGTACTCGTGGCACCGCTGCTTTTCATCGGGGGAATGTTGCATCTCCTGTCCAGTCTTTTTGCTGTCATAGGGAGTGATTTTCGTGTGTAAGTTTGGTACCAATCCCTCCAGAACCTTCCAAGTGTATATTATTATGTATATCTCTCGCCTGCACTCCAGGGAATACAAATCAAGGAACTTCAACCGTTCCCAGTAGTTTAGGTGCCTTATCGTACTTATGTGCGCCGTGAAAGTTCTTTGTACATTCTCCAGGTCTGCAATGTAGCCAGCCTTGACGGGGGCCGTTAGTGTACAGAAGTAATATTCCAGCCTAGAGAGCACAAGTGATTTGAAGAGAATCATCATGGGCTTGGTGTCCCTAGTTTTGAAGGTTCTCATTATCCATCATTTTCCTAGCAGACGAGGTAGATACAGTGTTGTGGTGTTTGAAGGCGAAATCCTCTGACATTATCACTCCCAGATCCTTCACATTACTTTTCCGCTCTATTGTATAGTTAGAATCTGTGGTATACCCTGATACATTGTTAATTTCTTCAAGTTTCCCATGTCTGAGTAGTTGTAATTTCTCCTCTTTGAACTTAATATTGTTTTGAGAGGCCCATCAGAAGACTTGGTTAATGTCCGCCTGGAGTCTGGCAGTGTCTTCGATGGAGGTCACTGTCATGGTGATCCCGGTGTCGTCCACAAAGGAAGACACAGTGCTGTGGCTTACATCTCTGTCTATGTTAGATATGAGGATGAGGAATAGAATGGGAGAGTACTGTGCCTTGTGGAACACTGGAAGACAGTACTGTGCCTTGTGGAACACTGGGAACGAGTACTGTGCCTTGTGGAACACCGGAAGACAGTACTGTGCCTTGTGGAACACTGGAAGACAGTACTGTGCCTTGTGGAACACTGGAAAACAGTACTGTACCTTGTGGAACACTGGAAGACAGTACTGTACCTTGTGGAACACTGGAAGACAGTACTGTGCCTTGTGGAACACTGGGAGACAGTACTGTACCTTGTGGAACACTGGAAGACAGTACTGTACTTTGTGGAACACTGGAAGACAGTACTGTGCCTTGTGGAACACTGGGAGCGAGTACTGTGCCTTGTGGAACACTGGAAGACAGTACTGTGCCTTGTGGAACACTGGAAGACAGTACTGTACTTTGTGGAACACTGGAAGACAGTACTGTGCCTTGTGGAACACTGGAAGACAGTACTGTACTTTGTGGAACACTGGAAGACAGTACTGTGCCTTGTGGAACACTGGAAGACAGTACTGTGCCTTGTGGAACACTGGAAGACAGTACTGTACCTTGTGGAACACTGGAAGACAGTACTGTACCTTGTGGAACACTGGGAGCGAGTACTGTGCCTTGTGGAACACTGGGAGCGAGTACTGTGCCTTGTGGAACACTGGGAGACAGTACTGTACCTTGTGGAACACTGGAAGACAGTACTGTACCTTGTGGAACACTGGAAGACAGTACTGTACCTTGTGGAACACTGGGAGCGAGTACTGTGCCTTGTGGAACACTGGGAGACAGTACTGTACCTTGTGGAACACTGGAAGACAGTACTGTACCTTGTGGAACACTGGAAAACAGTACTGTACCTTGTGGAACACTGGAAGACAGTACTGTGCCTTGTGGAACACTGGAAGACAGTACTGTGCCTTGTGGAACACTGGAAGACAGTACTGTACCTTGTGGAACACTGGAAGACAGTACTGTGCCTTGTGGAACACTGGAAGACAGTACTGTGCCTTGTGGAACGCTGGAAGACAGTACTGTACCTTGTGGAACACTGGAAGACAGTACTGTACCTTGTGGAACGCTGGAAGACAGTACTGTACCTTGTGGAACACTGGAAGACAGTACTGTACCTTGTGGAACACTGGAAGACAGTACTGTGCCTTGTGGAACACTGAAGACAGTACTGTGCCTTGTGGAACACTGGAAGACAGTACTGTGCCTTGTGGAACACTGGAAGATAGTACTGTGCCTTGTGGAACACTGGAAGACAGTACTGTGCCTTGTGGAACGCTGGAAGACAGTACTGTACCTTGTGGAACGCTGGAAGACAGTACTGTACCTTGTGGAACGCTGGAAGACAGTACTGTACCTTGTGGAACACTGGAAGACAGTACTGTACCTTGTGGAACACTGGAAAACATTACTGTGCCTTGTGGAACACTTGAAGACAGTACTGTACCTTGTGGAACACTGGAAAACAGTACTGTGCCTTGTGGAACACTGGAAGACAATACTGTGCCTTGTGGAACACTGGAAGACAGTATTGTGCCTTGTGGAACACTGGAAGACAGTACTGTACCTTGTAGAACACTGGAAGACAATACTGTGCCTTGTGGAACACTGGAAGACAATACTGTGCCTTGTGGAACACTGGAAGACAGTACTGTGCCTTGTGGAACACTGGAAGACAGTATTGTGCCTTGTGGAACACTGGAAGACAGTACTGTACCTTGTAGAACACTGGAAGACAATACTGTGCCTTGTGGAACACTGGAAGACAATACTGTGCCTTGTGGAACACTGGAAGACAGTACTGTGCCTTGTGGAACACTGGAAGACAATACTGTGCCTTGTGGAACACTGGAAGACAGTACTGTGCCTTGTGGAACAGAGCTTTTCACCGTAGCTGCCTCAGACTTTACTCTGTTGACTACTACTCTCTGTGTTCTGTTTGTCAGGAAGTTATAGATCCATCTACCAACTTTTCCTGATATTCCTTTATCAGACATTTTGTGCGCTATTACACCATGGTCACACTTGTCAAAGCCTTTTGCAAAGTCTGTATATACTACATTTGTATTTTGTTTATCCTCTACAGTCTACAGCGTCCAGGAGCTTGTCGTAGTGATCCAGTAGTTGAGACAGACAGGAGCGACCTGCTCTAAACCCATGTTGCCCTGGGTTGTGTAACTGATGGGTTTCTAGATGGGTGGTGATCTTGATCTTAGAACCCTTTCAAAGATTTTTATGATATGGGATGTTAGTGCTATTGGTCTGTAGTTCTTTGCTGTTGCTTTACTGCCCCCTTTGTGGAGTGGGGCTATGTCTGTTGTTTTTAGTAACTGAGGGACGACCCCCGTGTCCATGCTCCCTCTCCATAGGATGGAAAAGGCTCGTGATAGGGGCTTCTTGCAGTTCTTGATGAACACAGAGTTCCATGAGTCTGGCCCTGGGGCAGAGTGCATGGGCATGTCATTTATCGCCTGTTCGAAGTCATTTGGCGTCAGGATAACATCCGAGATTTTTGAAATGACCAAATTTTGGATCTCGTTCATGAAGCTGGTGGCCTGGTGGCTAACGCTCTCGCTTCACACGGCGAGGTCCTGGGTTCGATTCCCAGCCAGAGTAGAAACATTGGGCGTATTTCTTTCCACCTGTCGTCTATGTTCCCCATCAGTAAAATGAGTACCTGGGTGTTAGTGGACTGGTGTGGGTCGCATCCTGGGACACTGACCTAATTTGCCCGACATACTCAGCATAACAAGGGGCTTTCTATACAGTAGTATGTCATTGATGTCAACTATGTCCTGAACCAGTGTCCTGTACCAGTGTCCTGTACCAGTGTCCTGTACCAGTGTCCTGTACCAGTGTCCTGTACCACCGTCCTGTACCACTGTCCTGTACCAGTGTCCTGTACCAGTGTCCTGTACCACTGTCCTGTTCCACTGTCATGTAACAGAGTCCTGTACCAGTGTCCTGTACCAGTGTCCTGTACCAGTGTCCTGTACCACTGTCATGTACCAGTGTCCTGTAAGAGTATCCTGTACCAGTGTCCTGTACCAGTGTCCTGTATCAGTGTCCTGTACCAGTGTCCTGTACCAGTGTCCTGTACCAGTGTCCTGTATCAGTGTCCTGTACCAGTGTCCTGTACCAGTGCCCTGTATCAGTGTCCTGTACCAGTGTCCTGTACCAGTGTCCTGTATCAGTGTCCTGTACCAGTGTCCTGTATCAGTGTCCTGTACCAGTGTACTGTACCAGTGTCCTGTATCAGTGTCCTGTACCAGTGTCATGTACCAGTGTCCTGTACCAGTGTCCTGTACCAGTGTCCTGTACCAGTGTCCTGTACCAGTGTCCTGTATCAGTGTCCTGTACCATTGTCCTGTACCAGTGTCCTGTACCAGTGTCCTGTACCAGTGTCCTGTACCAGTGTCCTGTACCAGTGCCCTGTATCAGTGTCCTGTACCAGTGTCCTGTACCAGTGTCCTGTATCAGTGTCCTGTACCAGTGTCCTGTATCAGTGTCCTGTACCAGTGTTCTGTACCAGTGTCCTGTATCAGTGTCCTGTACCAGTGTCATGTAGCAGTGTCCTGTACCAGTGTCCTGTACCAGTGTCCTGTACCAGTGTCCTGTACCAGTGTCCTGTACCTGTGTCCTATACCAGTGTCCTGTACCAGTGTCCTATACCAGTGTCCTGTACCAGTGTCCTGTACCAGTGTCCTGTACCAGTGTCCTGTACCTGAGTCCATTACCAGTGTCATGTACCAGTGTCCTGTACCTGAGTCCATTACCAGTGTAATGTACATTTACTAAGTCACTACTAGTAACTACTAGTTTACACTAGTAACTACTAGTTCCTACTAGTAACTACTAGTTTCTACTAGTAACTACTAGTTTCTGTTAGTAATTACCACTTACTAAAAGTAACTACTAGTTTCTACTAGTAACTACTAGTTTACACTAGTAACTACTAGTTTCTACTAGTAACTACTAGTTTACAATAGTAACTACTAGTTTCTACTAGTAACTACTAGTTTACACTAGTAACTACTAGTTTCTACTAGTAACTACTAGTTTCCACTAGTAATTACTAGTTTCTACTAGTAACTACTAGTTTACACTTGTAACTACTAGTTTCTACTAGTAACTACTAGTTTCTACTAGTAACTACTAGTTTACACTAGTAACTACTAGTTTCTACTAGTAACTACTAGTTTACACTAGTAACTACTAGTTTCTACTAGTAACTACTAGTTTCTACTAGTAACTACTAGTTTACACTAGTAACTACTAGTTTCTACTAGTAACTACTAGTTTACACTAGTAACTACTAGTTTCTACTAGTAACTACTAGTTTCTACTAGTAACTACTAGTTTACACTTGTAACTACTAGTTTCTACTAGTAACTACTAGTTTCTACTAGTAACTACTAGTTTACACTAGTAACTACTAGTTTCTACTAGTAACTACTAGTTTACACTAGTAACTACTAGTTTACACTAGTAACTACTAGTTTCTACTAGTAACTACTAGCTTGCACTAGTAATTACTAGTTTCCACTAGTAACTACTAGTTTCTACTAGTAACTACTAGTTTACACTAGTAACTACTAGTTTACACTAGTAACTACTAGTTTCTACTAGTAACTACTAGTTTACACTAGTAACTACTAGTTTCTACTAGTAACTACTAGTTTACACTAGTAACTACTAGTTTCTACTAGTAACTACTAGTTTACACTAGTAACTACTAGTTTCTACTAGTAACTACTAGTTTACACTAGTAACTACTAGTTTACACTAGTAACTACTAGTTTCTACTAGTAACTACTAGTTTCTACTAGTAACTACTAGTTTACACTAGTAACTACTAGTTTCTACTAGTAACTACTAGTTTCTACTAGTAACTACTAGTTTACACTAGTAACTACTAGTTTCTACTAGTAACTACTAGTTTACACTAGTAACTACTAGTTTCTACTAGTAACTACTAGTTTACACTAGTAACTACTAGTTTCTACTAGTAACTACTAGTTTACACTAGTAACTACTAGTTTCTACTAGTAACTACTAGTTTGCACTAGTAACTACTAGTTTACACTAGTAACTACTAGTTTCTACTAGTAACTACTAGTTTCTACTAGTAACTACTAGTTTACACTAGTAACTAAAAGTTTACACTAGTAACTACTAGTTTCTACTAGTAACTACTAGTTTCTACTAGTAACTACTAGTTTACACTAGTAACTACTAGTTTCTACTAGTAACTACTAGTTTACACTAGTAACTACTAGTTTCTACTAGTAACTACTAGTTTACACTAGTAACTACTAGTTTGCGCTAGTAACTACTAGTTTCTACTAGTAACTACTAGTTTCTACTAGTAACTACTAGTTTACACAAGTAACTACTAGTTTCTTCTAGTAACTACTAGTTTACACTAGTAACTACTAGTTTCTACTAGTAACTACTAGTTTACACTAGTAACTACTAGTTTACACTAGTAACTAATAGTTTACACTAGTAACTACTAGTTTCTACTAGTAACTACTAGTTTCTACTAGTAACTACTAGTTTACACTAGTAACTACTAGTTTCTACTAGTAACTACTAGTTTACACTAGTAACTACTAGTTTCTACTAGTAACTACTAATTTCTACTAGTAACTACTAGTTTCTACTAGTAACTACTAGTTTCTACTAGTAACTACTAGTTTACACTTGTAACTACTAGTTTCTACTAGTAACTACTAGTTTACACTTGAAACTACTAGTTTCTACTAGTAACTACTAGTTTCTACTAGTAACTACTAGTTTACACTTGTAACTACTAGTTTCTACTAGTAACTACTAGTTTCTTCTAATAACTACTAGTTTACACTAGTAACTACTACTTTCTACTAGTGACTACTAGTTTATACTAGTAACTACTAGTTTACACTAGTAACTACTAGTTTCTACTAGTAACTACTAGTTTCTTCTAATAACTACTAGTTTACACTAGTAACTACTAGTTTCTACTAGTAACTACTAGTTTCTACTAGTAACTACTAGTTTCTACTAGTAACTACTAGTTTACACTAGTAACTACTAGTTTCTACTAGTAACTACTAGTTTACACTAGTAACTACTAGTTTCTAATAGTAACTACTAGTTTACACTAGTAACTACTAGTTTCTACTAGTAACTACTAGTTTACACTAGTAACTACTAGTTTCTACTAGTAACTACTAATTTCTACTAGTAACTACTAGTTTCTACTAGTAACTTCTAGTTTCTACTAGTAACTACTAGTTTACACTTGTAACTACTAGTTTCTACTAGTAACTACTAGTTTACACTTGTAACTACTAGTTTCTACTAGTAACTACTAGTTTCTACTAGTAACTACTAGTTTACACTAGCAACTACTAGTTTCTACTAGTAACTACTAGTTTACACTAGTAACTACTAGTTTACACTAGCAACTACTAGTTTCTACTAGTAACTACTAGTTTACACTAGTAACTACTACTTTCTACTAGTGACTACTAGTTTATACTAGTAATTACTAGTTTACACTAGTAACTACTAGTTTCTACTAGTAACTACTAGTTTCTTCTAATAACTACTAGTTTACACTAGTAACTACTAGTTTCTACTAGTAACTACTAGTTTCTACTAGTAACTACTAGTTTACACTAGTAACTACTAGTTTCTACTAGTAACTACTAGTTTACACTAGTAACTACTAGTTTCTACTAGTAACTACTAATTTCTACTAGTAACTACTAGTTTCTACTAGTAACTTCTAGTTTCTACTAGTAACTACTAGTTTACACTTGTAACTACTAGTTTCTACTAGTAACTACTAGTTTACACTTGTAACTACTAGTTTCTACTAGTAACTACTAGTTTCTACTAGTAACTACTAGTTTACACTAGCAACTACTAGTTTCTACTAGTAACTACTAGTTTACACTAGTAACTACTAGTTTACACTAGCAACTACTAGTTTCTACTAGTAACTACTAGTTTACACTAGTAACTACTACTTTCTACTAGTGACTACTAGTTTATACTAGTAATTACTAGTTTACACTAGTAACTACTAGTTTCTACTAGTAACTACTAGTTTCTTCTAATAACTACTAGTTTACACTAGTAACTACTAGTTTCTACTAGTAACTACTAGTTTCTACTAGTAACTACTAGTTTACACTAGTAACTACTAGTTTCTACTAGTAACTACTAGTTTACACTAGTAACTACTAGTTTCTACTAGTAACTACTAATTTCTACTAGTAACTACTAGTTTCTACTAGTAACTACTAGTTTCTACTAGTAACTACTAGTTTCTGTTAGTAATTACCACTTACTAAAAGTAACTACTAGTTTCTACTAGTAACTACTAGTTTACACTTGTAACTATTAGTTTCTACTAGTAACTACTAGTTTCTACTAGTAACTACTAGTTTACACTTGTAACTACTAGTTTCTACTAGTAAATACTAGTTTACACTTGTAACTACTAGTTTCTACTAGTAACTACTAGTTTCTACTAGTAACTACTAGTTTACACTAGTAACTACTGGTTTCTACTAGTAACTACTAGTTTACACTAGTAACTACTACTTTCTACTAGTGACTACTAGTTTATACTAGTAACTACTAGTTTACACAAGTAACTACTAGTTTACACTAGTAACTACTAGTTTCTACTAGTAACTACTAGTTTACACTAGTAACTACTAGTTTACACTAGTAACTACTAGCTTACACTAGTAACTACTAGTTTCTACTAGTATCTACTAGTTTCTACTAGTAACTACTAGTTTCTACTAGTAAGTACTAGTTTCTACTAGAAACTACTAGTTTACACTAGTAACTACTAGTTTACACTAGTAACTACTAGTTTCTACTAGTTACTACTAGTTTCTACTAGTAACTACTAGTTTCTAATAGTAACTACTAGTTTCTACTAGTAACTACTAGTTTACACTAGTAACTACTAGTTTCTAATAGTAACTACTAGTTTCTACTAGTAACTACTAGTTTACACTAGTAACTACTAGCTTACACTAGTAACTACTAGTTTCTACTAGTATCTACTAGTTTCTACTAGTAACTACTAGTTTCTACTAGTAAGTACTAGTTTCTACTAGTAACTACTAGTTTACACTAGTAACTACTAGTTTACACTAGTAACTACTAGTTTCTACTAGTTACTACTAGTTTCTACTAGTAACTACTAGTTTCTAATAGTAACTACTAGTTTCTACTAGTAACTACTAGTTTACACTAGTAACTACTAGTTTCTACTGGTAACTACTAGTTTACACTAGTAACTACTAGTTTCTACTAGTAACTACTAGTTTCTACTAGTAACTACTAGTTTACACTACTAACTACTAGTTTCTACTAGTAACTACTAGTTTACACTAGTAACTACTAGTTTCTACTAGTAACTACTAGTTTCTACTAGTAACTACTAGTTTACACTAGTAACTACAAGTTTACACTAGTAACTACTAGTTTCTAATAGTAACTACTAGTTTCTAATAGTAACTACTAGTTTACACTAGTAACTACTAGTTTACACTAGTAACTACTAGTTTCTACTAGTTACTACTAGTTTACACTAGTAACTACTAGTTTCTACTAGTAACTACTAGTTTACACTTGTAACTACTAGTTTACACTAGTAACTACTAGTTTCTACTAGTAACTACTAGTTTCTAATAGTAACTACTAGTTTCTACTAGTAACTACTAGTTTACACTAGTAACTACTAGTTTACACTAGTAACTACTAGTTTCTACTAGTAACTACTAGTTTCTACTAGTAACTACTAGTTTCTACTAGTAACTACTAGTTTCTACTAGTAACTACTAGTTTACACTAGTTTCTACTAGTAACTACTAGTTTACACTAGTAACTACTAGTTTACACTAGTAACTACTAGTTTACACTAGTAACTACTAGTTTACACTAGTAACTACTAGTTTCTACTAGTAACTACTAGTTTACACTAGTAACTACTAGTTTACACTAGTAACTACTAGTTTACACTAGTAACTACTAGTTTCTACAAGTAACTACTAGTTTACACTGGTAACTACTAGTTTCTACTAGTAACTACTAGTTTCTACTAGTAACTACTAGTTTACACTAGTAACTACTAGTTTACACTAGTAACTACTAGTTTACACTAGTAACTACTAGTTTAAACTAGTAACTACTAGTTTCTACTAGTAACTACTAGTTTACACTAGTAACTACTAGTTTACACTAGTAACTACTAGTTTCTACTAGTAACTACTAGTTTCTACTAGTAACTACTAGTTTACACTAGTAACTACTAGTTTACACTAGTAACTACTAGTTTACACTAGTAACTACTAGTTTAAACTAGTAACTACTAGTTTCTACTAGTAACTACTAGTTTACACTAGTAACTACTAGTTTACACTAGTAACTACTAGTTTATACTAGTAACTACTAGTTTACAATAGTAACTACTAGTTTCTACTAGTAACTTCTAGTTTCTACTAGTAACTACTAGTTTACACAAGTGACTACTAGTTTCTGCTAGTAACTACTAGTTTCTACTAGTAACTACTAGTTTCTACT
The DNA here is from genome assembly GCF_038502225.1 of Cherax quadricarinatus. Lineage (NCBI taxonomy): Eukaryota > Metazoa > Arthropoda > Malacostraca > Decapoda > Parastacidae > Cherax > Cherax quadricarinatus. Next base: position 510,854 of record NW_027195056.1, read on the forward strand.
AGTAACTACTAGTTTACACTAGCAACTACTAGTTTCTACTAGTAACTACTAGTTTACACTAGTAACTACTAGTTTACACTAGCAACTACTAGTTTCTACTAGTAACTACTAGTTTACACTAGTAACTACTACTTTCTACTAGTGACTACTAGTTTATACTAGTAACTACTAGTTTACACTAGTAACTACTAGTTTCTACTAGTAACTACTAGTTTCTTCTAATAACTACTAGTTTACACTAGTAACTACTAGTTTCTACTAGTAACTACTAGTTTCTACTAGTAACTACTAGTTTACACTAGTAACTACTAGTCTCTACTAGTAACTACTAGTTTACACTAGTAACTACTAGTTTCTACTAGTAACTACAAATTTCTACTAGTAACTACTAGTTTCTACTAGTAACTACTAGTTTCTACTAGTAACTACTAGTTTCTGTTAGTAATTACCACTTACTAAAAGTAACTACTAGTTTCTACTAGTAACTACTAGTTTACACTTGTAACTACTAGTTTCTACTAGTAACTACTTGTTTCTACTAGTAACTACTAGTTTACACTTGTAACTACTAGTTTCTACTAGTAACTACTAGTTTACACTTGTAACTACTAGTTTCTACTAGTAACTACTAGTTTCTACTAGTAACTACTAGTTTACACTAGTAACTACTGGTTTCTACTAGTAACTACTAGTTTCTACTAGTAACTACTAGTTTACACTAGTAACTACTACTTTCTACTAGTGACTACTAGTTTATACTAGTAACTACTAGTTTACACAAGTAACTACTAGTTTACACTAGTAACTACTAGTTTCTACTAGTAACTACTAGTTTACACTAGTAACTACTAGTTTACACTAGTAACTACTAGTTTACACTAGTAACTACTAGTTTCTACTAGTATCTACTAGTTTCTACTAGTAACTACTAGTTTCTACTAGTAACTACTAGTTTCTACTAGTAACTACTAGTTTACACTAGTAACTACTAGTTTACACTAGTAACTACTAGTTTCTACTAGTTACTACTAGTTTCTACTAGTAACTACTAGTTTACACTTGTAACTACTAGTTTCTAATAGTAACTACTAGTTTCTACTAGTAACTACTAGTTTACACTAGTAACTACTAGTTTCTACTGGTAACTACTAGTTTACACTAGTAACTACTAGTTTCTACTAGTAACTACTAGTTTCTACTAGTAACTACTAGTTTACACTACTAACTACTAGTTTCTACTAGTAACTACTAGTTTACACTAGTAACTACTAGTTTCTACTAGTAACTACTAGTTTCTACTAGTAACTACTAGTTTACACTAGTAACTACTAGTTTACACTAGTAACTACTAGTTTACACTAGTAACTACTAGTTTCTACTAGTAACTACTAGTTTCTACTAGTAACTACTAGTTTACACTAGTAACTACTAGTTTACACTAGTAACTACTAGTTTCTACTAGTAACTACTAGTTTACACTAGTAACTACTAGTTTACACTAGTAACTACTAGTTTCTACTAGTTACTACTAGTTTACACTAGTAACTACTAGTTTCTACTAGTAACTACTAGTTTACACTTGTAACTACTAGTTTACACTAGTAACTACTAGTTTCTACTAGTAACTACTAGTTTCTAATAGTAACTACTAGTTTCTACTAGTAACTACTAGTTTACACTAGTAACTACTAGTTTACACTAGTAACTACTAGTTTCTACTAGTAACTACTAGTTTCTACTAGTAACTACTAGTTTCTACTAGTAACTACTAGTTTCTACTAGTAACTACTAGTTTACACTAGTAACTACTAGTTTACACTAGTAACTACTAGTTTCTACTAGTAACTACTAGTTTACACTAGTAACTACTAGTTTACACTAGTAACTACTAGTTTACACTAGTAACTACTAGTTTACACTAGTAACTACTAGTTTCTTCTAGTAACTACTAGTTTACACTAGTAACTACTAGTTTACACTAGTAACTACTAGTTTACACTAGTAACTACTAGTTTCTACTAGTAACTACTAGTTTACACTAGTAACTACTAGTTTCTACTAGTAACTACTAGTTTCTACTAGTAACTACTAGTTTACACTAGTAACTACTAGTTTACACTAGTAACTACTAGTTTACACTAGTAACTACTAGTTTAAACTAGTAACTACTAGTTTCTACAAGTAACTACTAGTTTACACTAGTAACTACTAGTTTACACTAGTAACTACTAGTTTCTACTAGTAACTACTAGTTTCTACTAGTAACTACTAGTTTACACTAGTAACTACTAGTTTCTACTAGTAACTACTAGTTTACACTAGTAACTACTAGTTTACACTAGTAACTACTAGTTTCTACTAGTAACTACTAGTTTACACTAGTAACTACTAGTTTGCACTAGTAACTACTAGTTTACACTAGTAACTACTAGTTTCTACTAGTAACTACTAGTTTTCACTAGTAACTACTAGTTTACACTAGCAACTGCTAGTTTACACTAGTAACTACTAGTTTCTACTAGTAACTACTAGTTTCTACTAGTAACTACTAGTTTCTACTAGTAACTACTAGTTTCTACTAGTAACTACTAGTTTCAACTAGTAACTACTAGTTTACACTAGTAACTACTAGTTTCTACTAGTAACTACTAGTTTCTACTAGTAACTACTAGTTTTCACTAGTAACTACTAGTTTCTACTAGTAACTACTAGTTTACGCTAGTAACTACTAGTTTCAAATAGGATCTACCAGTTTCTAGTTGTAACTGCTAGTCTCTACTAGTAACCACTACTTTATAGAAGTAATTACTAGTTTCTGCTAGGAACTGTTAGTTTATGCTAGTAACTACTAGTTTCTACTAATAACTACTAGTTCATATTGGCAACTACTAGCTTCTACTAGTAACTACTATTTTCTACTAGTAACTACTAGTTTCTACTAGTATCTTCTAGTTTACACTAGTAACTACTAGTTTCTAGTAGTAACTACTAGTTTCTAGTAGTAACTGATAGTTCCTAGTAGTAACAACTAGTTTTGTAATAGTTACTACTTGTTGCTAGCAGTAACTACTAGTTCCTACTAGTGCCGACTAGTTCTCAGTATTAATTATGAATTTCTACAAGCAACTACTGGATACTACTAGTAAGTATTAGTTCCTACTAGTAGCTATTACCATATGTTAGAAAGGTATAGGTGGTGCAGGAGGTATAATTGGTACAGGTGGTATAGGTGGTACAGGTGGTATAATTGGTACAGGTGGTATAGGTGGTACAGGTGGTATAATTGGTACAGGTGGTATAGGTGGTACAGGTGGCATAATTGGTACAGGTGGTATAGGTGGTACAGGTGGTATAATTGGTACAGGTGGTATAGGTGGTACAGGTGGTATAATTGGTACAGGTGGTATAGGTGGTACAGGTGGTATAATTGGTACAGGTGGTATAGGTGGTACAGGTGGTATAATTGGTACAGGTGGTATAGGTGGTACAGGTGGTATAATTGGTACAGGTGGTATAGGTGGTACAGGTGGCATAATTGGTACAGGTGGTATAGGTGGTACAGGTGGTATAATTGGTACAGGTAGTATAGGTGGTACAGGTGGTATAATTGGTACAGGTGGTATAATTGGTACAGGTGGTATAGGTGGTACAGGTGGTATAATTGGTACAGGTGGTATAATTGGTACAGGTGGTATAATTGGTACAGGTGGTATAATTGGTACAGGTGGTATAGTTGGTACAGGTGGTATAATTGGTACAGGTAGTATAGGTGGTACAGGTGGTATAATTGGTACAGGTGGTATAATTGGTACAGGTGGTATAGGTGGTACAGGTGGTATAATTGGTACAGGTGGTATAATTGGTACAGGTGGTATAATTGGTACAGGTGGTATAATTGGTACAGGTGGTATAGTTGGTACAGGTGGTATAATTGGTACAGGTAGTATAGGTGGTACAGGTGGTATAATTGGTACAGGTGGTATAATTGGTACAGGTGGTATAGGTGGTACAGGTGGTATAATTGGTACAGGTGGTATAATTGGTACAGGTGGTATAGGTGGTACAGGTGGTATAATTGGTACAGGTGGTATAATTGGTACAGGTGGTATAGGTGGTACAGGTGGTATAATTGGTACAGGTGGTATAATTGGTACAGGTGGTATAGGTGGTACAGGTGGTATAATTGGTACAGGTGGTATAATTGGTACAGGTGGTATAGGTGGTACAGGTGGTATAATTGGTACAGGTGGTATAATTGGTACAGGTAGTATAGGTGGTACAGGTGGTATAATTGGTACAGGTTGTATAATTGGTACAGGTGGTATAGGTGGTACAGGTGGTATAATTGGTACAGGTGGTATAATTGGTACAGGTGGTATAGGTGGTACAGGTGGTATAATTGGTACAGGTGGTATAATTGGTACAGGTGGTATAGTTGGTACAGGTGGTATAATTGGTACAGGTGGTATAATTGGTACAGGTGGTATAGGTGGTACAGGTGGTATAATTGGCACAGGTGGTATAATTGGTGCAGGTGGTATAATTGGTACAGGTGGTATAATTGGTACAGGTGGTATAGGTGGTACAGGTGGTATAATTGGCACAGGTGGTATAATTGGTGCAGGTGGTATAATTGGTACAGGTGGTATAGATGGTACAGGTGGTATAATTGGTACAGGTGGTATAATTGGTACAGGTGGTATAGGTGGTACAGGTGGTATAGATGGTACAGGTGGTATAATTGGTACAGGTGGTATGATTGGTACAGGTGGTATAGGTGGTACAGGTGGTATAATTGGTACAGGTGGTATAATTGGTAAAGGTGGTATAATTGGTACAGGTGGTATAATTAATACAGGTGGTATAGGGGGTACAGTTGGTATAATTGGTACAGGTGGTATAATTGGTACAGGTGGTATAATTGGTACAGGTGGTATAATTGGTACAGATGGTATAATTGGTACAGGTGGTATAGGTGGTACAGGTGGTATAATTGGTACAGGTGGTATAATTGGTACAGATGGTATAATTGGTACAGGTGGTATAGTTGGTAGAGGTGGTATAGTTGGTACAGGTGGTATAGTTGGTACAGGTGGTATAGGTGGTACAGGTGGTATAGTTGGTACAGGTGGTATAGTTGGTACAGGTGGTATAGTTGGTATAAGTTTTATAGTTGGTTCAGATGGTATAGGTGGGACAGGTTGTATAGTTGGTACAGGTGGTATAGTTGGTACAGGTGGTATAGTTGGTATAGGTGGTATAGTTGGTACAGGTGGTATAGGTGGTACAGGTGGTACAGGTGGTATAGTTGGTACAGGTGGTATAGTTGGTACAGGTGGTATAATTGGTACAGGTGGTATAGGTGGTACAGGTGGTATAGGTGGTACAGGTAGTATAGTTGGTACAGGTGGTATAGTTGGTACAGGTGGTATAGTTGGTACAGGTGGTATAATTGGTACAGGTGGTATAGTTGGTATAGGTGGAATAGTTAGTACAGGTGGTATAGCTTGTATATGTGGTATAGCTGGTATAGGTGGTATAGGTGGTACAGGTGGTATAGATGGTACAGGTGGTATAGTTGGTACAGGTGGTATAGGTGGTACAGGTGGTATAGGTGGTACAGGTAGTATAGTTGGTACAGGTGGTATAGTTGGTACAGGTGGTATAATTGGTACAGGTGGTATAGGTGGTACAGGTGGTATAGGTGGTACAGGTAGTATAGTTGGTACAGGTGGTAGAGTTGGTATAGGTGGTATAGTTAGTACAGGTGGTATAGCTGTTATAGGTGGTATAGGTGGTACAGGTGGTATAGGTGGTACAGGTGGTATAGTTGGTACAGGTGGTATAGTTGGTACAGGTGGTATAGTTGGTACAGGTGGTATAATTGGTACAGGTGGTATAGTTGGTATAGGTGGAATAGTTAGTACAGGTGGTATAGCTGGTATATGTGGTATAGCTGGTATAGGTGGTATAGGTGGTACAGGTGGTATAGATGGTACAGGTGGTATAGTTGGTACAGGTGGTATAGTTGGTACAGGTGGTATAGTTGGTACAGGTGGTATAGTTGGTATAAGTTTTATAGTTGGTTCAGATGGTATAGGTGGTACAGGTGGTATAGTTGGTACAGGTGGTACAGGTGGTATAGTTGGTACAGGTGGTATAGTTGGTATAGGTGGTATAGTTAGTACAGGTGGTATAGGTGGTACCGGTGGTACAGGTGGTATAATTGGTACAGGTGGTATAGGTGGTACATTTGGTATAGTTGGTACAGGTGGTATAGTTGGTACAGGTGGTATAGGTGGTACAGGTGGTATAGTTGGTACAGGAATTATAGTTGGTACAGGTGGTACAGGTGGTATAATTTGTACAGGTGGTATAGGTGGTACAGGTGGTATAATTGGTACAGGTGGTATATGTGGTATAATTGCTACAGGTGGTATAGTTGGTACAGGTGGTATAATTGGTACAGGTGGTATAGGAGGTACAAGTGGTATAGGTGGTACATGTGGTATAGGTGGTACAGGTGGTATCGTTGGTACAGGTGGTATAGGAGGTAGAGGTGGTATAGTTGGTACAGGTGGTATAGGTGGTACAGGTGGTATAATTGGTACAGGTGGTATAGGAGGTAGAGGTGGTATAGTTGGTACAGGTGGTATAGGTGGTACAGGTGGTATAGTTGGTACAGGTGGTATAGTTGGTACAGGTTGTACAGGTGGTATAATTTGTACAGGTGGTATAGGAGGTACAGGTGGTACAGTTGGTACAGGTGATATAGTTGGTACAGATGGTATAGTTTGTACAGGTGGTATAGGTGGTACAGGTGGTATAGGTGGTACAGGTGGTATAGTTGGTACAGGTGGTATAGGTGGTACAGGTGGTATAGTTCTTACAGGTGGTATAGGTGGTACATGTGGTATAGGTGGCACAGGTGGTATAGGTGGTACAGGTGGTATAGTTGGTAAAGGTGGTACAGGTGGTACAGGTGGTATAGTTGGTACAGGTGGTATAGTTGGTACAGGTGGTATAGTTGGTACAGGTGGTATAGGTGGTACAGGTGGTATAGTTTGTACAGGTGGTATGATTGGTACAGGTGGTAGAGTTGGTATAGGTGGTATAGTTAGTACAGGTGGTATAGCTTTTATAGGTGGTATAGGTGGTACAGGTGGTATAGGTGGTACAGGTGGTATAGTTGGTACAGGTGGTATAGTTGGTACAGGTGGTATAGTTGGTACAGGTGGTATAATTGGTACAGGTGGTATAGTTGGTATAGGTGGTATAGTTAGTACAGGTGGTATAGCTGGTATATGTGGTATAGCTGGTATAGGTGGTATAGGTGGTACAGGTGGTATAGATGGTACAGGTGGTATAGTTGGTACAGGTGGTATAGTTGGTACAGGTGGTATAGTTGGTACAGGTGGTATAGTTGGTATAAGTTTTATAGTTGGTTCAGATGGTATAGGTGGTACAGGTGGTACAGGTGGTATAGTTGGTACAGGTGGTACAGGTGGTATAGGTGGTACAGGTGGTATAGTTGGTACAGGTGGTATAGGTGGTACATTTGGTATAGTTGGTACAGGTGGTATAGTTGGTACAGGTGGTATAGGTGGTACAGGTGGTATAGTTGGTACAGGAATTATAGTTGGTACAGGTGGTACAGGTGGTATAATTTGTACAGGTGGTATAGGTGGTACAGGTGGTATAATTGGTACAGGTGGTATAGGTGGTATAATTGCTACAGGTGGTATAGTTGGTACAGGTGGTATAATTGGTACAGGTGGTATAGGAGGTACAAGTGGTATAGGTGGTACATGTGGTATAGGTGGTACAGGTGGTATAGTTGGTACAGGTGGTGCAGGTGGTATAATTGGTATAGGTGGTACAGGTGGTACAGGTGGTATAATTGGTACAGGTGGTATAGGTGGTACAGGTGGTATAATTGGTACAGGTGGTATAGGAGGTAGAGGTGGTATAGTTGGTACAGGTGGTATAGGTGGTACAGGTGGTATAGGTGGTACAGGTGGTATAGTTGGTACACGTGGTATAGGTGGTACAGGTGGTATAGATGGTACAGGTGGTATAGGTGGTACAGGTGGTATAGTTGGTACAGGTGGTATAGTTGGTACAGGTGGTACAGGTGGTATAATTTGTACAGGTGGTATAGGAGGTACAGGTGGTACAGTTGGTACAGGTGATATAGTTGGTACAGATGGTATAGTGTGTACAGGTGGTATAGGTGATACAGGTGGTATAGGTGGTACAGGTGGTATAGTTGGTACAGGTGGTATAGGTGGTACAGGTGGTATAGTTGGTACAGGTGGTATAGGTGGTACATGTGGTATAGGTGGCACAGGTGGTATAGGTGGTACAGGTGGTATAGGTGGTACAGGTGGTATAGTTTGTACAGGTGGTATAATTGGTACAGGTGGTATAAGTGGTACAGGTGGTATAGGTGGTACAGGTGGTATAGTTGGTACATGTGATACAGGTGGTATAGTTAGTACAGGTGGTATAGTTGGTACAGGTGGTATAGGAGGTACAGGTGGTATAGGAGGTACAGGTGGTATAGTTGGTACAGGTGGAATAGTTGGTACAGGTGGTATAGTTGGTACAGGTGGTATAGGTGGTACAGGTGGTATAGTTGGTACAGGTGGTATAATTGGTACAGGTGGTATAGTTGGTATTGGTGGTATAGTTAGTACAGGTGGTATAGCTGGTATAGGTGGTATAGGTGGTACATGTGGTATAGGTGGTACAGGTGGTATAGTTGGTACAGGTGGTATAGTTGGTACAGGTGGTATAGTTGGTATAAGTTTTATAGTTGGTTCAGATGGTATAGGTGGTACAGGTGGTACAGGTGGTACAGGTGGTACAGGTGGTATAGGTGGTACAGGTGGTATAGTTGGTACAGGTGGTATAGTTGGTATAGGTGGTATATTTAGTACAGGTGGTATAGGTGGTACAGGTGGTACAGGTGGTATAATTGGTACAGGTGGTATAGGTGGTACAGGTGGTATAGTTGGTACAGGTGGTATAGTTGGTACAGGTGGTATAGGTGGTACAGGTGGTATAGTTGGTACAGGTGGTATAATTGGTACAGGTGGTATAGTTGGTACAGGTGGTATAGGTGGTACAGATGGTATAATTGGTACAGGAATTATAGTTGGTACAGGTGGTACAGGTGGTATAATTTGTACAGGTGGTGTAGGTGGTATAGGTGGTATAATTTCTACAGGTGGTATAGTTGGTACAGGTGGTATAATTGGTACAGGTGGTATAGGAGGTACAAGTGGTATAGGTGGTACATGTGGTATAGGTGGTACAGGTGGTATAGTTGGTACAGGTGGTGCAGGTGGTATAATTGGTATAGGTGGTACAGGTGGTACAGGTGGTATAATTGGTACAGGTGGTATAGGTGGTACAGGTGGTATAATTGGTACAGGTGGTATAGGAGGTAGAGGTGGTATAGTTGGTACAGGTGGTATAGGTGGTACAGGTGGTATAGGTGGTACAGGTGGTATAGTTGGTACACGTGGTATAGGTGGTACAGGTGGTATAGATGGTACAGGTGGTATAGGTGGTACAGGTGGTATAGTTGGTACAGGTGGTATAGTTGGTACAGGTGGTACAGGTGGTATAATTTGTACAGGTGGTATAGGAGGTACAGGTGGTACAGTTGGTACAGGTGATATAGTTGGTACAGATGGTATAGTTTGTACAGGTGGTATAGGTGGTACAGGTGGTATAGGTGGTACAGGTGGTATAGTTGGTACAGGTGGAATAGGTGGTACAGGTGGTATAGTTGGTACAGGTGGTATAGGTGGTACATGTGGTATAGGTGGCACAGGTGGTATAGGTGGTACAGGTGGTATAGTTGGTACAGGTGGTATAGGTGGTACAGGTGGTATAGTTGGTACAGGTGGTATAGTTGGAACAGGTGGTATAGGTGGTACAGGTGGTATAGTTTGTACAGGTGGTATAATTGGTACAGGTGGTATAGGTGGTACAGGTGGTATAGTTGGTGCATGTGGTATAGGTGGTACAGGTGGTATAGGTGGTACACGTGGTATAGTTGGTACAGGTGATACAGGTGGTATAGTTAGTACAGGTGGTATAGTTGGTACAGGTGGTATAGGAGGTACAGGTGGTATAGGAGGTACAGGTGGTATAGTTGGTACAGGTGGTATAGTTGGTACAGGTGGTATAGTTGGTACAGGTGGTATAGTTGGTACAGGTGGTATAGTTGGTACAGGTGGTATATGTGGTATAATTGGTACAGGTGGTGTAGGTGGTATAGGTGGTACAGGTGGTATAGGTGGTATAATTGGTACAGGTGGTATAGGTGGTACACGTGGTATAGTTGGTACAGATGGTATAGTTGGTACAGGTGGTATAGTTGGTACAGGTGGAATAGTTGGTACAGGTGGTATAGGTGGTACAGGTGGTATAGTTGGTACAGGTGGTATAGTTGGTACAGGTGGTATAGTTGGTACAGGTGGTATATGTGGTATAATTGGTACAGGTGGTGTAGGTGGTATAGGTGGTACAGGTGGTATAGGTGGTATAATTGGTACAGGTGGTATAGTTGGTACAGGTGGTATAATTGGTACAGGTGGTACAGGTGGTATAATTGGTACATGTGGTATAGGTGGTACAGGTGGTATAATTGGTACAGGTGGTACAGGTGGTATAATTGGTACAGGTGGTATAGGTGGTACAGGTGGTATAGTTGGGACAGGTGGTATAATTGGTACAGGTGGTATAGGTGGTACAGGTGGTACAGGTGGTATAGTTGGTACAGGTGGTACAGGTCGTACAGGTGGTATAATTGGTACAGGTGGTATAGGTGGTACACGTGGTATAGTTGGTACAGATGGTATAGTTGGTACAGGTTGTATAGTTGGTACAGGTGGTATAGTTGGTGCAGGTGGTACAGTTGGTACAGGTGGTATAATTGGCACAGGTGGTACAGGTGGTATAATTGGTACAGGTGGTATAGGTGGTACAGGTGGTATAGTTGGTACAGGTCATATAGGTTGTACAAGTGGTATTGTTGGTACAGGTGGTATAGTTGGTACAGGTGGTGTAGTTGGTACAGGTGGTATAATTGGTACAGGTGGTATAATTGGTACAGGTGGTATAATTGGTACAGGTGGTATAGGTGGTACAGGTGGTACAGGTGGTATAGTTGGTACAGGTGGTATAGGTGGTACAGGTGGTATAGTTGGTACAGGTGGTATAGTTGTTACAGGTGGTACAGGTGGTATAATTGGTACAGGTGGTATAGGTGGTACAGGTGGTATAGGTGGTTCAGGTGGTATAGTTGTTACAGGTGGTATAGTTGGTACAGGTTTTATAGGTGGTACAGGTGGTATAGGTGGCAAAGTTAGTAAATTTGGTACAGGTGGTATAGTTGGGACAGGTGGCACAGCTGGTATGGTTGGTACAGGTGGTATAGGTGGTATAGGTGGTATAGTTGGAGCAGGTGGTATAGGTGGTATAGATAGTACAGGTGGTATAGTTGGTACAGGTGGTATAGTTGGTGCATTTGGTAGAGCTGGTACAGGTGATGCAGATGGTACAGGTGGTGCAGATGGTACAGGTGGTGCAGATGGTACAGGTGGTGCAGATGGTACAGGTGGTGTAGATGGTACAGGTGGTTCAGATGGTACAGGTGGTGTAGATGGAACAGGTGGTTCAGATGGTGCAGGTGGTGCAGATGGTACAGGTGGTGCAGATGGTACATGTGGTGCAGACGGTACATGTGGTGCAGATGGTACAGGTGGTGCAGATGATACAGGTGGTGTAGATGGTACAGGTGGTTCAGATGGTACATGTGGTGCAGAGGGTACAGGTGGTGCTTATGGTACAGGTGGTGCAGATGGTACAGGTGGTGCAGATGGTGCAGGTGATGCCGATGGTACAGGTGGTGCAGATGGTACAGGTGATGTAGATGGTGCAGGTGGTGCAGATGGTGCAGGTGGTGCAGATGGTACAGGTGGTGCAGATGGTACAGGTGGTGCAGATGGTACAGGTGGTGCAGATGGTACAGGTGGTGTAGACGGTACAGGTGGTGCAGATGGTACAGGTGGTGCAGATGGTACATTTTGTGCAGATGGTACATGTGGTGCAGATGGTACAGGTGGTGCAGATGGTACAGGTGGTGTAGATGGTACAGGTGGTGCAGATGGCACAGGTGGTGCAGAGGGTACAGGTGGTGCAGATGGTACAGGTGGTGCAGGTGGCACAAGTGATGCAGATGGTACAGGTGGTGCAGATGGTACAGGTGATGTAGATGGTACAGGTGGTGCAGATGGTACAGGTGGTGCAGATGGTACAGGTGGTGCAGATGGTACAGGTGGTGCAGATGGTACAGGTGTACTCCCCCTGACCGAGGCAGTATTGATCTTCCGTCCCGTACACACACACACACACACACACACACACACACACACACACACACACACACACACACACACACACACACACACAGACACACACACACACACACACACACACACACACACACACAGACACACACACACACACACACACACACACACACACACACACACACACACACACACACACACACACACACACACACACACACACTCACACACACACACACACAACACTCACACACAACACACACACAGCCCACACACACAAACACACACACACACACACAAAACACACACACACACACACACACAGCACACTACCACACACAACACACACACACACACACACACACACACACACATACACACACACACACACACACACACACACACACACACACACACACACACACACACACACACACAGCGGCACTACGAAACTGTTGTATAGCCACATCAGGAGGAAGACAACAGTCAAGACCAGGTGATAAGACTGAGGAAAGAAGGTGGAGAACTCACATTAAACGACCAAGAAATATGTGAGGAGCTCAACATGAGATTTCAGGAAGTATTTACAGATGAGGCTGAAGGGACACTGGGAAGACAAAACAGTGGGGGACACCAACAAGGGATATACCAACAAGTGTTGGATGAAATACACACAACCGAGGAGGAGGTGAAGAAGCTGCTGAGGGACCTTGATACCTCAAAGGCGGTGGGACCAGACATCATCTCCACCTGGGTCCTTAGAGAGAGAGCAGAGACACTGTGTGTGCCACTAACCACAACTTCAACACATCCCTTGAAACTGGGCAACTACCTGAGGTATGGAAGACAGCAAATGTAGTCCCCATCTTTAAGAAAGGAGACAGAAATGAAGCACTAAACTACAGACCAGTGTCACTGACGTGTATAGTATGCAAAGTCATGGAGAAGATTATCAGGAGGAGAGTGGTGGAGCACCTGGAACGGAACAAGAGTATAAGCGACAACCAGCACGGATTCATGGAAGGCAAATCCTGTGTCACAAACCTTCTGGAGTTTTATGACAAGGTAACAGAAGTAAGAAATGAGAGAGAGGGATGGGTTGATTGCCTTTTCTTGGACTGCAGGAAGGCCTTCGACACAGTTCCTCTCAAGAGATTAGTGCAGAAGCTGGAGGATCAGGTGCATATAACAGGAAGGGCACTGCAATGGATCAGAGAATACCTGACAGGGAGGCAACAGCGAGTCATGGTACGTGATGAGGTATCACAGTGGGCACCTATGACGAGTGGGGTCCCACAGGGCTCAGTCCTGGGACCAGTGCTATTCTTGGTATATGTGAACGACATGATGGAAGGGATAGACTCAGAAGTGTCCCTGTTTGCAGATGATGTGAAGTTAATGAGGAGAATTAAATCAGATGCAGGCCAGACAGGTCTACAAAGAGACCTGGACAGGCTGGACGTGTGGTCCAGCAACTGGTTCCTAGAATTTAACCCCGCCAAATGTAAAATCGTGAAGATCGGAGAATGGTAAAGAAGACTGCAGACAGAGCATAGGCTAGCCGGCCAAAGGCTGCAAACCTCACCCAAGGAGAAAGATCTAGGAGTGAGCATAATACCGAGTACATCGCCAGAAGCACACATTAACCAGATAACTGCTGCAGCATATTGGCGCCTGGCAAACCTCATAATAGCATTTCTGGTACCTCAGTAAGGAATCGTTCAAGAATTTATACACTGTGTACGTCAGGCCCATACTGGAGTACGCAGCACCAGTTTGGAACCCACACCGGGTCAAACACGTCAAGAAATTAGAAAAAGTGCAAAGGTTTGCAACAAGGTTAGTTCCAGAGCTCAGGGGAATGTCCTATGAAGAGAGGTTAAGGAAAATCGGTCTGACGACACTGGAGAACAGAAGGGTCAGGGGAGACATGATAACGACGTACAAAATACTGCGTGGAATAGACAAGGTGGACAGAGACAGGATGTTCCAGAGATGGGACACAACAACAAGGGGTCACAATTGGAAGCTGAAGACTCAGATGAGTCACAGGGATGTTAGGAAGTATTTCTTCAGCCACAGAGTAGTCAGGAAGTGGAATAGTTTGGGAAGCGATGTAGTGGAGGCAGGAACTATACATAGTTTTAAGACGAGGTATGATAAAGCTCATGGAGCAGGGAGAGAGAGGACCTAGTAGCGGTCGGTGAAGAGGCGGCTCCAGAGCTGAGTCTCGACCCCTGCAACCATAATTAGATGAGTACACACACACACACACACACACACACACACACACACACACACACACACACACACACACACACACACACACACACAGAAGACACGAGAGAGAGGGGTGGGTTGATTGCATCTTCTTGGACTGCAAGAAGGCCTTTGACACAGTTCCTCACAAGAGATTAGTGCAGAAGCTAGAGCATCAGGCGCATATAACAGGAAGGGCACTGCAATGGATCAGAGAATACCTGACAGGGAGGCAACAACGAGTCATGGTACGTAATGATGTATCACAGTGGGCACCTGTGACGAGTGGGGTCCCACAGGAGTCGGTCCTAAGACCAATGCTATTTTTGGTATATGTGAATGACAGGATGGAAGGGTTAGACTCAGAAGTGTCCCTGTTCGCAGATGATGTGAAGTTAATGAGGAGAATTAAATCAGATGAGGATCAGACAAGACTTCGAAGAGACCTGGACAGACTGGACACCTGGTCCAGCAACTGCCTCCTTGAATTTAACCCCGCCAAATACAAAGTCATGAAGGCTGGGGAAGGGCAAAGAAGACCGCAAACGAAGTATAGGCGCAAGGATAAAGATCTTGGGGTGAGTATAACACCGAACACGTCACCGGAGGCACACATCAACCAGATAACTGCTGCAGCATATGGGCGCCTGGCAAACCTGAGAATAGCATTCCGATACCTTAGTAAGGAATTGTTCAAGATACTGTACACTGTGTACGTCAGGCCCATACTGGAGTACACAGCACCAGTTTGGAACCCACACCTGGTCAAGCACGTCAAGAAATAAAAGAAAGTGCAAAGGTTTGCAACAAGGTTAGTTCTAGAGCTCAGGGGAATGTCCTATGAAGAAAGGTTGAGGGAAATCGGTCTGACAAAACTGGAGGACAGGAGAGTTAAGGGAGACATGATAACGACATACAAAATATTGCGAGGACAGAGACAGGATGTTGCAGAGATTGGACACAGAAACAAGGGGTTACAAATGGAGAAGGTAACAGGAGTAGGATGGGAAAAGCCGAACTGCAAAAGGGAAGGCTACACAGGCATGAGGACCTTCTTGCAGGAGGTTCAGTGAGAAAGAGAATTGGTAGGAAAATCAGTAAATGAAATGATGGACTATGTGATACCAAAATACAAGGAGATAGAGGAGAGGTTTGTTCCCAAAGGAAACAGAAATAATGGGAAGACCAGAACGAGCCCTTGGTTTATCCAAAGGTGTAGGGAGGCAAAAATTGTGTGCTAGAGAATGGAGAAAGTACAGAAGACAAAGGACCCAGGAAAATACATAGATTAGTTGAAGAGCCAGAACCGAGTATGCACAGATAAGGAGGGAGTCCCACCGACAATAGGAAAACGACATAGCATCGAAATTCAAGTCTGACCCAAAGCTGTTGCATAGCCACATCAGGAGAAAACCAACAGTCAGGACCACGTGATCAGATTGAAGAAGGATAGTGGGGAGTTCACAAGAGACGACCAGAAGTATGTGAGGAGCTCAACATGAGATTTAAAGAAGAATTTACAGTGAAGAGAGAAAGAACTCTGGGAAGTCAGAATAAGCGGTGGGACCGGACAACATCTCTCCGTGGGTCCTTAGAGAGGGAGCAGAGACACTGTGTGTGCCACTAACAACAATCTTCAACACATCCATTGAAACTGGGCAGCTGCCTGAGGTATGGAAGTTGGCAAATGTAGTCCTAGCTTTTAAGAAAGGAGACAGACACGAGGCATTAAACTACAGACCAGTGTCACTGATGTGTTTAGTATGCAAAGTCATGGAGAAGATTATCAGGAGGAGAGTGGTGGAGCACCTGGAACGGAACAAGATTATAAACGACAACCAGCACGGTTTCATGGAAGGCAAATCCTGTCATAAACCTTCTGGAGTTTTATGACAAGGTAACAGAAGTAAGACATGAGAGGGAGGGGTGGGTTGATTGCATTTTCTTGGACTGCAAGAAGGCCTTCGACACAGTTCCTCTCAAGAGGTACATGTGAATGACATGAAATGGATAGATTCAGAAGTGTCCTTGTTTGCAGATGATGTGAAGTTAACAAGGAGAATTAATTTGGACAAGGATCAGGCAAGACTACAAAGGGACCTGGACAGGCTGCAAGCCTGGTCCAGAAACTGACCCCTGGTATTTAACCCCAACAAATGTAAAGTCATGGCGATTGGAGAAGGGCAAAGAAGATCGCAGACAGAGTATAGGCTAGGTGGCCAACGACTGCAAACCTCACTCAAGGAAAAGGATCTTGGGGTGAGTATAACACCGAGCACATCTCCTGAGACACATCAACCAGATAACTGCTGCAGCATATGGGCGCCTGGCAAACCTGAGAATAGCATTCCAACACCTCAATAAGGAATCATTCAAGACTCTGTACACCGTGTACGTCAGGCCCATATTAGAGTACGCAGCAACAGTTTGGAACCCACACCCCGCCAAACACGTCAAGAAATTAGAGAAAGTGCAAAAATTTGCAACAAGACTATTCCCGGAGCTAAGGGAATGTCCTGTGAAGAAAGGTTACGGGAAATCGGCCTGAAATCACTAGGGGTCAGAAGGGTTAGGGGAGACATGATAATGACATATAAAATACTGTGAGGACTTGACAAGGTGGACAGAGACAGGATGTTCCAGAGATGGGACACAGAAACAAGGGGTCACAATTGGAAGCTGAAGACTTAGATGAGTCAAAGGGATGTTAGGAAGTATTTCTTCAGTCATAGAGTTGTCAGGAAGTGGAATAGTCTGGCAAGTGATGTAGTGGAGGCAGGAACCATACATAGTTTTAAGATGACGTATGATAAAGCTCATGGAGCAGGGAGAGAGAGGACCTAGTAGTGACCAGTGAAGATGCAGGGCCAGGAGCTATGAGTCGACCTCTGCAACCACAAATAGGTGAGCACACATACACACACACACACACATTATATAGCAAGAACATTTCTAACTGGGGGTCGTAAGGTGGTGATAGCAGTGATGTACAACCCACCACTGAACAGCAGGAGATCAAGACAAGAATATGATGAGACCAACAGAGCAATGTTAGACACAATAGCTGAGGTGGCCAGAAGGGCCCACATGGACAGGGCAAAGTTACTAGTTGTGGGAGATTTCAACAAGAAGAAGATTGACTGCAAAAACCTTGAGCCACATGGGATACCAGAAACGTATAGAATTACGATGATGGAGGTTGTACTGAAAAACCTTATGTGCCAACATGTTAAGGACACTACCAGAGAGAGAGAGGAGAGACAATGAACCAGCAGGGCTGGACCTTGTGTTCACCGTGAACAGTTCTGACATCGGGAATATTACACATGAAAGGCCCCTCAACGCTAGTGATAACATGGTCCTAAGTTCTGAACATATTAGAGATAACAGTGGAAAATGAAGCAGCACTGAAAGGACAGGAGAAACCAAACTATCATAGAGAGACTACACAAGTATGAGGCAATTCCTGCACGAAGTGCAATGAGGAAGAGAAGTGGAGAGAACCACAAAGTGAATGGAGGCGGTGGAGAAGTTTATACCAAGAGGCAACAGAAACAACGGGAAGACCTGAGTGAGCCATTGTTTACCAGGAGGTGTGGAGAGGCCAAAGGCAAGTGTGCAAGAGTATGGAACAATATAGAAGGCGAAGGACCCAGGAAAAACGTAATTGAGTCGAAGAGCCAGAAATGAATATGCATGGATAAGGAGAGAGGCCCACTGGCAATATGAGAATGATACAGCATCAGAACCGAAATCTGACCCAAAGTTGCTATACAGCCACATCAGGAGGAAAACAACAGTCAAGGACTAGGTAATCAGGCTGAGGAAGGAAGGGAGCTCACAGGGAATGACCAGGAAGTGTGTGAAGACCTTAGCTCAAGTTTCAGGGAGGTATTCCAGCAAATTGAGGTGGTAGGGTGTACCAACAAGTGCTGGACACACTGCACACAACTGAGGAGGAGGCGAAGAAACTGTTGGGGGAACTACATACTCCGAAAGCGGTAGGGCCCGATAACATCTCTCTTTGGGTCCTGAGAGAGGGAGCGAGGCACTGTGTGTGCAACTAACAACAATCTTCAACAAATCTATTGTAACAGGGCAACTGCCAGAGGTGTGGAAGACAACAAATGTAATTCCAGTTTTCAAGAAAGGAGACAGACAAGCTATATTAAACAAGTGTCACTGATATATATATATATATATATATATATATATATATATATATATATATATATATATATATATATATATATATATATATATATACACACACACAGACACATGTATTTTTACAAGCCTAAACACCACACTGATACAAATAACAGTTCGTCCACGGGAACCGTTCTACAATAATCCGGGTTCTAGATCAGAGTCCATAAATGACTTGGACTTGTTCACTCATTCTTATTTTAATCCGGAGTGTCTCAACCACCTTCTCAGACCGAGATATACGTTATTAAAGGGCTTTCAAAATTCCTGGGAACTTCTGGGGGAGAGTA